>NW_006921718.1:581420-634005 GCF_000298275.1 Orycteropus afer afer | reverse complement strand
TAGTGACCCCTCCTTGGGTTTCTGAGGCAGTATCACTATGGAAGTAGATTGCCCAATCTTCCTTCTGAGGAGTGGCTGGTGGGTTTGAACTGCTAGCCTTCTGATTAGCAGACAAATGCCTTAGGCACTACACCACCAGAGCTCCTTCAATCCAAGAACCTGGTCTATATGAAGAATATGACGTCATGATTGGAGGAAGACTCATTAATTACTTGTGATAAGCAGATGACACAACTTGCAAGCTAAAAGTGAAGAAGACTTGCAGCACTTACTGATGAAGATCTAAGACTACAACCTTCAGTATAGATTACAACTCAACATTAAGTAACCCAACCATTCTTACAACTAGAGCAATAAGCAATATCATGATAAACAGAAAAGACTGAAATTGTCAAGAATTTCATATTACTTGCATCTACAATCGATGCCCATGGAAGTAGTAGTCAAGAAATCAAATTACATACTGCATTGGGAAAATCTATTGCAAAAGGTCTCTAAAGTGTTCAAAAGCAAAGGAATCACTCTGAAGACCAGGGTATGCCTGACCCAAGCCATGGTGTTTTCAATCACCTCACATGCATGTGAAAGATGGACATTAAATAAGGAAGACTGAAGAGGAATTGATGCCTTTGAATCATGATGTTGATAAAGAATATTAAATATTAAATACCATGGACAGACAGAAGGATGAACAAATCTGTCTTGGAAGAAGTACAGCAAGAATGCTTCTCAGAAGGGAAGATGGAGGGACTTCATCTCATGGGTTTGGGGCATATTATCAGGATGGACCAGTCCCTGCAGAAGGACATAGATGTTCAACCAAAAAGAGAAAGATCCCAGCAAAATGGGTTGAATCAGTAGCTATGGTAACGGGCGCAAACATGTTAAGGATTTTGACGATGGCCCAGAACTGGGCACCATTTCATGCTATTATAGCCATTGGGTGGCTTTGAGTCAGAACCCATGTGATGGCACCTAACAACAAAGTCAGGAAAACACCTCATGCACTTTCTGACGGGTTTGGAGCCTCCTTTTCTTTTTCTGTGAGATGAAGTGTCTCATGGTAGGAAAGATCAGAGTAGGTATGAGCTTGAATATCATGGGAGTGAACTGAGTTTTGGCACTGTTACTTGCTAGCTATATAATCATAGATAAATATCAAACATGTAATCATTCATGAGTATTATGTACTATGTTAAACATAAAGGAATCATAAACAAATTGTGCTTTCATCTCAGGGAAGAAAATAAATATTAACCAAATTACAAAATTCATTATTTTATTAAAATTTTGGTAATGTTAACAAGAAATAATACCATGGATTTTGACACTGTACAGTAGAGGGAGTTGACCTTTTCCAGGTGTCTGTAAGAGCTGCCTATAAGAAGGGATATTTAAACTAAACTGTAATGCATGACTACAAACTGGCTAGGAGAAAGGCAAGGTGATGCTCAGTATAGTCATGTGCTGAAGAAGCTTCAAGTACAAAGACCTTGAGATGAGAAGGAGCAGTGAGGAACTGAAAGAGCAGAGAATATGAAACACAAAGAAGAGAGGGTCTTTGGTAAGCATTATGAAGTAGTGGGGATCATGTAGAACCTGAAGGTCTTGGTCTTAGGTGTCTTGCATAAGATTAAGATGATTTAACTACTTCATTCTGGGGCTTGTTTGATTTCACTGTAGAACAATTAACTTCAAAATTACTAAATTATTTTGCCCCTTTCCCACTTTCCTTGCTCACATAATTTACCAGAATCCCCTCCCTGCCCCCCGAAGTTTGGTATTAAAGGAGAGACATGATTGATTAAAAATTTAAAAAAAAATTGAGTCATATTTTCTAGACGTGATTTTATCCATTATTGCTACTTCTTGTGTGATTATCAATAATAGTCACAATTATTAAAATTCTCCACAAGATTGCTTTTGTTGTTTTCATTCCCACATATTTTGCAGACATGCTCTTCTAAATCACTTTCCTGTACTTACGGAAGAGGGAGAATGCGGAAAGGAGAAACATGGATAGCCAAAGTGAACAAAAAAAAGATATTGACTCAATCCTGGAATGAAGAAAATACATTACTTTTAGTTTTGTGTATTTCTACCTTCTCAATTGAAGTTAATATTTCTCAACCGTGGCATACAAGCAAAATAAGTATCCATACCCAGTACACTATCTTTTCTGCTAGAAGCTGTGGGAAGACAGTACTCAACAAGTTCCCCCTCTTTGAGGTAAAGAGAAGTGGCCCATTTAAAGATTGCTTTAAAGATTTTAAGAATGAGAGAATGATTTCTAGTTTTGTAGTCCCAGGAAATACTAAGACTATTTCTCTTTTTTAAATGCATTTTATTGAAATATAGTTTATGTACATTAAAATACACAAAGCTAAAGTGACATGGGTCAATGCATTTTTTTTTTTTTTCAGTGTTCCTTTCCCTCACCTCCTCCCCTGGCAATCAACAAAGAAAGCTTCCCTCCAAATATAAACCTTTCCTTGACTTTTTACATTAATGAAGCACTACCATATTTGTTATTCTGTGATTGACCTATTTCACTCAGCATTATGTCTTCTAAGTTCATCCATGTTGTGCAGTGTTTTAAAGATTCTACACTACTCTTTAGTGCTGCATAGTATTCCATTGTGTGTATGTACCATAACTTGGTTATCCATTCTTCTGTTGATGGGCTCGTAGGTTGTTTCCATTTCTTGCTATTGTAAATACAGCTGCCATGGTAATGGGTGTGCACATATCTGTTCTTGTCCTGGCTCTCACTTCCACAGGATATATACCTAGCAAAGGGATTGCTGTGTCAAATGCCATCTCCTATGCCAGCTCTCTAAAGATTGTCACACTGTTTTCCACAGTGGTTGTATCATTCTATAGTCCCACCAGCAGTGTATGAGAGTCCCAATCTCTTCACATCCTCACCAGCATTTGTTATTTTCTGTCTTGTTGAACTTTGCCATTAGTGTTGGGGTGAGATGGCATCTCGTTGTTTTGATTTGTATCTCTCTGATGGCTAATGATTGTGAGCATTTCTTCTAAAATGTGTTTGCTGGCCATCTGAATATCCTCTTTGGTGAAGTGTCTGTTCATGTCTTCTGCCTATTTTTAAATTGGATTGTTAATATCCTTGTTGTTGAGGTGTTGGAGTTTTCTATAAATTCTAGAGATAAGTCCCTTGTCAGATATATAATTATCAACAACGATGAATTTGTCGCTGTCATTATGTTATGTGCTTTTTTGTGGTGCTGATTTCTTTGTTCCATATAATTTTCTGTGCTGAGCTCATTTTGTTTATGAATAGTGTTAGCACTTCCTTCATTGCTATTGTTTTCTTCTTAGCTAAATATTTGTGGTGATCCTTTTTTTGATTTTGATGTGAAGGTGTTTCATTTTTCTTTGAGGTTAGAATAGTTCATTCTATCTTGTAGTTGTCTTGACTTCCCTACCATTTAGAAGTTCTGTAACTACACAATTTTTTCCCCCTTTTTGATTTGTAGTTGTCTTCATTTGTCAATTGATATGTCTAGTTCCCTGCTTACAATCTTGTAGGCATATTTACTTTGGATACTGCCATAACTGGGTTGGTTTCTGGGTTATATCATCTGTGTATTAATGGTCAGTTGTTGTTTGCTGTTGTTGGTTCTCTGTCCAAATGGCTCCCTTTAGCATCTCTGGTAAGGTTGGTCTGGTTTTAACAAATTCCTTTAACTTCTGCTTGTCTGGAAATGTCTGAATTTCATCATCATATTTGAGGGACAATTTTGCTGGGTATGTAATTTTTGGTTGGAAATTTTTCTCTTTCAGGGTTTCATATATACCATCCCATTGCCTTCTCACTTGCATGGTTTCTGCTGAGAAATCTGAGCTTAGTCTTATTGATTGACGCTTGTAGGTAACTTTTCAGTTTTCCTGTGCTGCTTTCAGGATTCTTTGTTTGTATTTGGTTTTGGTGAGTTTGATGATGATATGTCTTGGTGATTTTCTTTTGGGGTCTATCTTGTTTGGGGTTCATTGGACTTCCTGAATGGATATATTCTCATCTTTGATCATATCAGAGAAGTTCTCTTCCAACAAATCTTGGACAATTTTCTCATTGGTTTTATTTTTCTCTTCCTGTTCTGAAATTCCAATTACACATAGGATATCCTTTTGATGGTATCCCACATGAACCTTAGGCTTTCTTCATTTTGCTTTGATCTTTTTTCTGATTGATCCCTTTCCAAGAAAGTATTGAGGTATTTGCCTTCAATCTCACTACTTCTGTCTTCCACTGATTCAATTCTACTCCTTTGCCCATTCAATGTGTTATCTATTTCTGAAAATGTATTATTAATCTTTTGGATTTCTGTGTAGATTTTGTATCATTTCTAATTTTTCATCAATTTTGCCATTTTGTTCTTGCATTGTCTTTCAAAATTGTTCTAGGGTTTTCTCTATGTTTTTCTCAGTTTTGTCAGTGTTTTCCTTGATCTGTATCTCAGTTCATTGAAGGTACCTAAATATAAATCTTTTATATTCTTTAACAGGGAGTTCCAATGCTGCGTCTTCCTCAGGGTTGTTTTTTGGGTCTGTATCCTGGTTCTTGTTTGCCCTGCTTTGTCTTGTTTCTTTGTGTAGACTGTGACACTCTGTTGTCTCTGAGGCATTGTGATGCTTTTGTGTTTATATTTAATTGGTGATTGTATGTTGGAGTGACTTGCCCACGATTTTTGTTTTCTATGGATATTATCTATGTAAGCAAGGTACTGTGCTGTGCTCCTCCATTCGCTAGTTGACAGCACTTATACACTCATCACCTGTCTTCTTTCCTGTTGTCAGCCTCCCATATGTCCCTGGTGTCCTTGGCAAATGGAGCCTATTCTTAGGTCCCTGGAATCTGAATGAGAATACTGTCACTTTAAAATCCCAAGTGATTGCCACTTGTAAACAGTCAAAATGGCAGCACCCCTGGTCACTTTAAATATCCAAAATGGACACCCCTTGTAAACAATCAAAATTGCTGCAGCCTCGGTCACTTTAAATATCTAAAATAGCTGTCACATGTAAATAATCAAAAGTGGCTGCACCTTCCAGATAGCCAAAAGTCCACAGCTCAGGTTGTCTCCCTCTTTGCTGTTTCCATTCCTACTTGTAGGCCACTAGCACCATCATCCCTGAAGCCCTTGGTGACCAGCACTGATCTTTAGGTCAATTCTCAGGTTCCAACACCATTTGGAAATGTTCAGACTGTTGGTCCCATCACAGTAGCTGACAGTGCACTGCTCTGGCCACCTCAATACTCACTGCTTTCATTCAAGTTTTTTCACTAGTTGGTGCCTAATCCACTTCTGCACACTTCCTTTCAAAGCTCAGGGCTCCAGGATTATCCTCTCTATCTGTGTCAATTAGTTTCTCTTTTTTCTTTGTTGAAGTGGATCTGTGTAGCTTGTCTGCCTATTCTGCCGTCCTACTAGAAATCTCAAAGACTACTTCTTAATCTTAGCCTTAAGCTTACATTTGTATCAGATACTTCTAGAGTGGAAGAAATAACACTGGGGAGAGATGAGGTGAAATGGGGCTCATCATGGGAGAAATTTAAATGATCTCACAATTGCAATTGTAGCAGAGAGATGAGATTGGGGATGCAGACCTGTCAAAGACTCCATGACAGATGTCAGAATCTGGACTGGAGATGAATTTTGCATGAAGCCATTTGCTGGGAGTCAACAACAGTAACAGCAAGAGTTCAGCCACATGAAAGTTCTCCAATGCCTGGGGATGCTTCTGAGAAATGAATCTCTCTTTAGTAGAGACAGTTGAGTAGTTTATCTGTCTACAGTGAACATTTAATCAATGTGTTTGGTCAGCTGCAGCAATTGACAGGAGGCAGCCACACCAGTCAGGTAGGGAAGTGTACTGAGAAAGGAGGATGGGTAAGAGGGCAGACAATATGCCCTGTCTCTGCAGTCTCTAGAGCAGCAGTTCTCAGGGTGGCACTGCTTTTTGGGAAGCAAATTGGGCATTCATGGTGTACTTTGTACACAACAATATGGAATTTGCTACGGGCATTTATTGGGCTGGGCACATCTGAGGCAATGTGTCAGACAGTCTTTCACAATAAATCATTGTACCCCATTCAGTATAACTTTCAAATATTCTTTTGGGCACTTGTGTAGGTAAAAAATCTATTACCTGAGCTCAGAACCTTACTGTCTGTTCATATATATAAACAAAGTATTATTTGCTTGTTTTGATTTACACTGATTTTTTTTCCCAAAAAAAATACAACTACTGTGTATATTGAAGAGAGATTGTGCTTTGTTTGGAATGTAAGAAGAATTTTTTTTTTTTACCATTTTGAAAAATCACTTCAATGATGGCAATGTCACCATATTAGTTCTCACCCTTGGGGTGGTCACCACATTAGCTATCACCCTTGGGTTGGCCTACATAAAGAGGTAAGCATCTGACTATTCATGATATTTTCAAATATTTATTAACTAATCAATAGATTAATTTTTTATAACATATTGTCACTTATTCTTCTTTCATATTACAGTAAGGACATTATAAGGAGCTCTGGCACCACAATGGTTAAAAAGCTCAGCTGCTAAGCAAAACGTTGGTGGTTCCAGTCCACCAGCACCTTCACAAAATAAAGATGAGGCAGGCTGCTTCTCTAAAGATTCACAGGCTTGGAAACCCTAGGAGGCAGTTCAACTCTGTCCTATAACCGCTATGAGTTGGGATTGACTCAATGGCAGTGAGTTTTAAAAGTATTGTGTAGAATTTTAAAAATTTATATATGGAATAGGTCATAGTATCAATTAAATTTATTTTAGATTAATGAAGATTTACTATAACATATTTGTTATAAAAGGGAGATATTGAGTCTGATGGAATCATGACCTCTCCTTGTTTGTAACTCCCCTAATAGTTACAAATGTAACCTGCTCAGCAACTGCAGGGAGAAGTAGGCGGGGGTGGGGCAATTTGAATGGATTATGAGATTGACATTTAACAGCTAATAGGAATGAGTCAATTATGAGAATGAGATTCTTTTAATAACTAAAGTGACTGAAAATGTTAGGGACTGATAGCTCCTCGGGGTGTTGCTACAGGAAAAAGCCTTTCTATCTGCTGGAAAATAACTTAAGGGTACTGCCAACAACTGTCACATCCAGTTAGATGGCCAACGACCTGCCACAGACCTGAAGAACGTCTAGCTCCAGTTATGCTACTAACTTTGCTGTTGTTAGATGTTGTCAAGCAGGCCTCTGACACATGGCCACCCCAAGGACAAAGGAGGCCTATAGTGATTCAGTGGTAGAATTCTCTTCTTCTGTGCAGGAGACTGGGGCTCAATTCCCTGTCAATACATTTAATGAACCCTCTGTGGATGCTACTCTCTGCTGGCAAACTCACAACAACTGTAAGCCTTGCTTCCCTCATGGGCAAACTGAGGATGCTAATAATTTTTTTCTTTCTTTCAATATTATATTATTGTGACAGGCATCCAGTACACTAAGTTATTTATTTATCAAGGATGTTAGAAGAGCTCTGGTGGCATAGTGCCTAAAGCATTTGACTGCTAATCAGAAGGCCGGTAGTTCAAACCCACCGGCCACTCCTCGGAAGGAAGATTGGGCAATCTACTTCCATAGTGATACCGCCTTGGAAACCCAAGGAGGGGTCGCTATGATTTGGATCCGACTCGACAGCGGTGCATTTTTAAGGAGGTTAGAAGCTGGAAATTGTGACTTGGACTCCTATTTCTAATGGATAATGTTTAGTTTTTCATTCACATGCATGATGTACCTGGCAAACTATATATCATTAGTTTGCATCATTAATTCACATATAAATACTCCAAGAGAACATTAAATATAATGGTGGCTAGATAATGAGATTAATTAATCATATATATTACAGGAACTGATGACCTGAAAACAAAATGTGCAGAGGTAGAAAAAGAAGTTTGATACAAGTTTTAAAGTATGGATTAATTTGAGAGTGAAATCCCACCTGGTGCACACCAGGGGCAGTTAATTAAATCCTCTGTACAAAGGACTAGAACGGATCCCTGAGGCTGGCTAGAGGCAAAGATGGCTAGAGCACAGTGCTTGTACTTCTTGGGGCATGTATCTGAATCCCAGGAGGGCTGTTCAGTTTATCTTTTTATTCTGTTCAAAGACTCCACTGTTAACCCCAAATTGTACATCTTGAAAACACATATTTCTGCATAGAGCTGAGTGTTGAGATGTTTATGCAAGGCCCACTCCACTACTAAATGAACAACTCAAAGTGACTTGCCCCATTGAAGGGCACTCAGTAGCTCTACCTGTTAAAGGTCAGAATCATGGCCATTACACATTAGAGCCGATTCTAACAGAGAGATAATGATGCTATTAAATAGAGAAGGAGCGAACATAAGAGTCTAAACAGTTTCATTCACATTTCCAAATAATCTTTCCCTTTTGAATTAAAAACACTGGTAGTTGCCATTATTGTTCCCTTTTACATTTCTTCTACACTGCAATGATTTGTGGCCCTTTTGGTTGTTGATGTTTTTGTTGCTAAGAGCCACTGAGTCAGATCTGACTCACAGTGACCTTATGTACAACAGAATGAGGCAGTGCCGGGTCCTGGACCACCTTTGCAATCACTGTTGTGCTTGAGCCGATTGTTTTAGTCACTGTGTCAATCTAGCTCACTGAATGGCTTCCTCTTTTTTTTTTTTTTTTCTTTTTGCTGACCCTGTAATTTACCAAGCATGATATCCTTCTCCAGGAACTGGTCCTTCCTGATAACATGACCGAAACACAGGAGACAAAGTCTGGTCATTCTTGCTTCTAAGGAGCATTCTGACTCTACTTCCTCCAAGAGAGGTTTGTTCTACTGGCGGTCCATGGTATATTCAATATTCTTCCCAAGATCATAATTAAATTGCATCAATTCTTCTGTGGTCTTCCTATTCATTGTCCAGCTTTCACATGCATATGTGGCTATTGAAAATACCATGGGTTGGGTCAGGTGCACCTTAGTCTTCAAAGTTACATCTTTGCTCTTTAACACTTTAAAGAGATTTTTTGGAGTAGATCTGCCCACTATAACATGTTTTTTAATTTCTTGACTCCCACTTTCTTGGGTGTTGATTGTGGATCTGAGTAAAATGAAATCCTTGACAACTTTAATCTTTTTGCACTTATGTTAATTATTATTCAAGTTATGAGGATTTTGTTTTGTTTATGTTGAGGTATAATCCATATGGAAGGCTATCGACCTTGATCTTCATCAGTAAATGCTTCAAGTCTTCTTCACTTTCAACAAGCAAGGTTGTGTCTTCTGTATATCTCAGGTTGTTAATGAGTCTTCCTCCAATCGTGACTCTGTTCTTCTTCATATAGTCCAGTTTCTCAGATTATTTGCTCAGCATACAGATTGGGTAAGTATGGTAAAAGGATGCAGTCCTGACACATACCTTTCCTGATTTAAAACCGTGCAGTATCCCCTTTCTACTTGAATGACTGCATCTTTGTCTATGTACAGTCTTCATGAGCACAGCAAGGAATCTGGAATTCCCATTCTTTACAGTGTTATAATTTGTTACAATCCACACAGTCAAAAATGCCTTTGCATAGTCAATAACACATAGGTAAACATCTTTCTGATATTCTCTGTTTTCAGCCAAAATTCATCTGACATCAGCAATAATATCCCTTGTTTCACATTCTCTTCTGAATCTGGCTTGAATTTCTGGCAGTTCACTGTCGATGCACTGCTGTAACTGTTTTTGGCTCCTTGATAAAACAATTTATTTCTTAATTAATGGTCATGTGATGTCTCTTTGTATTCAACATTCACATAAATAACTTCAAAGTATCTGTCCTTATCATTCTCCTTTAGAACACTGTCCACTTTAATTAAATCCTAATTTTTCCCTTTTATTCCAAAGAAAATAGTGATGGTTTCTTAGGATACTTTTAGGTTCACTAGTATATTCACTATCTTTATTTATTGCAATCATGATATTATAATTTTTGTGTTTAATACCTTTGTCATCTTCATGAAGTAATTTTTTAAAACTTGATGTAAAGAACTTTTTGATATCTGACCATATGACTGTGGATAAATAAAGTTAAATTCACTGTTAACTATGGGTATAACTTTAATGAAATCACTTAATGTCCAAGATCTCATTTTATTATTTATGAATTAAGACTTTTGAACTGAATTTCTGCTCCTTTCCTCCATTAAGGCATTGCAATTTTATGATAATAAAGTTTCAATGGGAGCTATTGTGGCGTAGTACCAAAAGCATTTGACTGCTAACCAGAAGGATGGTGGTTCAAACTCACAAGCCACTCCTCAGAAGGAAGATTGGGCAGTCTACTTCTGTAGTGATACCACCTCAGAAACCCAAGGAGGGGTCACTATGAGTATGATCAACTTAACCAGAGTGAAAGTTTCAATGCTTATTCTTTTGCTTTCAAATTTCATTTTAAACTATTTCATCTATATTGTACCTTATAAGCAAAATGATATGGAATTAGTATTATTAAATTATTAGAAATTTATCTTATACATAGCATATATATTTTTTTTCTAGAAAGATAATTTTGAGATGACACTAAATTTAAAGTTTGCATTTATTTAAAAATAAATGGTACTTAGTAGAGTGGTATTTATTTATGTATTTTTTCCTATTTATTATTATCCCCTTTTATAGAAATATACTCTTTCCTATCTATTTAAGTTTCTTTGAATCAACAATCACTTAATTTATTTTGATTATACAAAGTTAAAAAAAAATTTTCTCATATGGTTCTTAGCATTGCCCATTAACTAAACTCCTTTTTGAAATCAAATTTATAAACTATCATATTTTCCTTTTTTTAATTTTAATTTACTATGAATTAAAATATATTGTATTATGTGTATTCTTAGAGTGCATAAATTTTAAGTATATAATAATCCATGCTTAAATGTTTTTTTTTTTTAATTTTTTGTTACTCTAAATTTCAAGTATATATAACTGTAGAGTAAATAGGGGAGTTCTGGTAAGATGGCAGAATAAGCAGATACACTACACAGACCCTCTTTAACAAAGAAAAGAGAAACCAATTAAATCCAGACACAGAATATAATCCTGGAGCCCGGAGCTTTGAAAGGAAGGATACAGAAGTGGACTAAACTCCAGCTAATAGAAGAACCTGCATGAAAACAGTGAAAAATATGACACACAGAGCTGCAAACTATCAGAGATCCTGATGGCATGGACAGCTTGGATATTGCCGACTGGTGTTAGGACCTAAGAATTAACCTAAAAATCAGCCCTGCTGGCCAGGGGCTGCACAAAGGACTGCACCGGTGGCTTGTGAATAAAAAGGAAAGCAGCAAAGAGGGAGAGGCACTGAGTTATGGACTTTTGGTTGTGCGGAGGGCCCAGCCATTTTGAATATTTACAGGTGGTGGGACCATTTTGGATATTTAAAGCCATAGCATTCTCTCATATTCCAGGGACCTAAGAATAGGCTCCACTTGCTAGGGACAGCAAGGATATACCAGACACTGAGGACTGTGAAGGTGTGATATTCCCCTTTTTTACTCTCATACTGCTCCCCCCCTTGGTGAATGGAGGTATGGCCATCCCTCATTCTCATCTGCCTTCTGGGCTGGCAGGAATTCCATGCCAGTCTGTGTGCTCTAATGGAGCCTGGGTGCCCTGACCCAACTTGATCAGATTTCTTTTTTTTATTTTTCTTTTTTTATTAAGTTTGTTTTTGTCTCTTTTAAAATTATTATTATTATTATTAGTGCTTTATTATTATTATTCCTTCTTCTTCCCTTCCCAGGTTCTAGTTTTTAGCTTTTTTTCTCTTCCCTTCTCCTGGATTCCATTTTCTCTTTCTTGTGGTTCTCCCCACTCCTTGTCATTCTTTTTTGCACTTTTCCAATTTTTTTCCCTCATTATTCTACTACTCTGCCTCTTTTCTCTTATACTTTCTTCCCCAGATATTGTTCCCCCCATTTTTCTATTAATACATCTTTGGGTTTTTAAAGTATTTCTTTAAATATTTTCTCATTCATTGCCATTCCATTTTTTCTTCTTTTTTCTCTTCTTGGTGATTGTTCCTGCGTGTTTATGCAGTGTTTTCTTCCCTCTTGCTTTTATTTTTTTGATGTTTTTTTTGATGTTTTTGTCTAACTGAGGGGAAGGGAGCAACTGTGCCCATATGACCCAAACACACCTACCACCTACCTACACCTCCTGTAGCTCCAATTACTGAGTTAGAGCCACTACTTCCTTCTGCACCAACTAGCCAGTGAAACATGACCACTAATAAGAGCCTGACTCACCCTTAACTGCTCTTTACAAACAGTTAACAGAGATCTATGCAGCTAGTCTCATTCTCTATCATACTCACCAGGAGATAGGTGGTGAGTGTATACATGCTGTCAGCTAGCAAATAGAGGAACACAATATCCTGCTTACTCATATACATCAAAAAAAAAAAAATCTTGGGCAAATCACTCAAACATAAAATCACAAATTAAATATAACTACAACAAAGTCACAATGTCTCAGGGAAAACAAACCATCTCAGTTCACACAAAGAAGCAAGATAAAGCAGTAGAAACAATGGAGAAGGATACAGACCCAGAACACATCCCTGAGGAAGAAGCAGCTTGGAACTCCCTGGTAAGGAATTCAAAATAATTATATATAGGTACCTTCAATGAATTGAGAGACAGATCAGGGAAAATATTTACAAAATTAAGGAAAACAAAGAAAAAACTCTAGAATAATTTCAGAAGAAAATACAAGAACAAAGTGACAAACTAAATGAAAAATTAGAAATGATACAAAATCTATAGATAGAAATCCAGAAGATTAATACTAAATTTTCAGAAATAGATATCACATTGAGAGGGCTAAGTAATAGAATCAAATCAATGAAGACAGAATTAATGAGATTGAAGACAAATACCTGAATACTTCTTTGGAAAAGAGTCAATCAGAAAAAAGATAAAAACAAAATGAAGAAAACCTAAGATTCGTATGGTATACCATCTGGAGTAGTTACGTTTGTGGGTCAACTTAGCTGGGCCTGGTTGAGTGCCTAGGCAGCTGGATGTAGTTATTTCCCATGGTGAGATTGGTAATCAACTCCATGGTAGAATCTACTGTGAGCAGCTGAGTAGTTGCCTTAGGGATGTTGTCTGCTTCCTGTATATATGAGAAGCCTTGGGTACAGTCTTGGTCTTTTGGCACGCTTGAACACTGCATGTAGCCAAGTCACTTTTCAACAGCCTGCTATGCCTTGCTGTTCTTGGGACATCATCTGGACTTGAATTAGTGGCTTGCCGTGTGGTTTGGTAACATTGGGACTATGCCTTTTTACTTGTCAAACTCAGGTTTGTCAGCTTCAGCACCCAGCTGCTATCTGAGTGAAGAAAAGCCTCCAGCTTCAGTGGGCCAGGAGCAAAAGGCAGAGCTGAAGCCCAAGGTTGAGGGGTTTTCACTTAGCCTCTAGAGACTGGCACTTTGAACCCAGACTTAAAGCCTCCAAAATTGTAAGAGAATAAAGTCCCATTTGCCCAAGCCATCCTGTTTGTGGTATATTCTTGTCAGAGAAGCACAGGTAACTGGAACACCATCAAAAGGAATAACCTACATGTAATCAGAATTCCAGAACAGGAAGAGAAAAAGAAAAACACTGAGAAAATTGTCCAAGATTTGTTGGAAGAGAACTTCCCTGATATGATGAAAGATGAGAATATATCTATTCAGGAAGTCCAACAAACCCCAAACAGGATAGACCCCAAAAGAAAATCACCAAGACATCATCATCAAACTCACCAAAACCAAAGACAAAGAAAGCAACAAGGGAAAAATGAAAGGTTACCTACAAAGGGTGACCAATAATACTAAGCTCTGATTTCTCAGTAGAAACCACACAAGTGAGAAGGCAATGGGATGGTATATATAAAACCCTGAAAGAGAAAAATTTCCAACCAAGAATTATATACCCAGCAAAATTGTCCCTCAAATAAGATGGTGAAACTTGGAGATTTCCTGATAAACAGAAACTAACACTTCACCCAACAACATCACAATATACATTCTTTTCCAGTGCACATGGAACATTCTCCAAGATAGATCATACGTTAGGGCATAAAGCAAGCCTCAATAAATTTCAAAACATTGAAATACTAGAAAGCATCTTTTCCAATCACAATGCTATAAAATTAGAAATCAACACTTGGAAGGTCAATGGAAAAAAGAGAAAGCACATGGAAATTGAACAACATCCTCCTTAAGAGTGACCGGGTAAGAGAAGAAATAAAAAATGAAATTAAAAAATTCATTAATCTGATGAGAATGAAAACACAACATACCAAAATCTTTGGGACATAGCAAAAGCAATGATCAGAGGCCAATTTATAGCAATCAATGCAAACATTAAAAAAGAAGAAAGAGCCAAAATCACCACCTTAAACCAACATCTCCAACCATTAGAAAAAGAACAGCAAAGAAAATCTACAGTCACCAAAAGAAAGAAAATAATAAAGATTCAAGCAGAAATCAATGAAACAGAAAGACAATAGAAAAAGTCAACAAGACTGAAGTTAGCTTTTTGAGAAGACTAATAAAATTGACAAATTTAATAAAGGAAAAGAGGGAGAGAATATGAATAATACAAGTAAGAAACGAATTTGGTGACATCACAACAGAGCCAACTGAAATAAAAAAGATAATATCGGGATACTATGAAGAACTGTACTCCAACAAATTTGAAAATCTGGAAGAAATGGACAGATTTATAGAAACACACTACTTACTTAAACTAACACATATTGAGTTTGTAAAACTGAACAGAGCCATAACAAAAGAAGAAATTGAGCAGATCATAAAACAATTACCAACAACAAAAAGTCTTGGGCCAGATGGTTTAACAGGAAAATTCTACCAAACGTTCAGAGAACTGACACAAAACCTACTTAAACTATTCCACAACATAGAAAAGGATGGAATTCTCCCTAATTCATTTTATGAAGCAAGAAAACTTTGATACCAAAGCCATCCAAAGACATCACTACAAAGGAAAACTACACACCAATATCCTCATGAAATAGATGCAAAAATTGTCAACAAAGTCCTAGCCAATAGACTCCAACAGCAAATAATAATAATAATAATGCATTATGTCCAAGTAGGGTCCATATCAGGTATGCAAAAATGGTTCAACATTAGAAAAAACAGTCAATGCCATCTATCACATAAACAAAACAAAGGAAAAGAACCACAAGACCATATCAATTGACGCAGAAAATGCATTTGATAAAATCCAACACCCACTCCTGATAAAAACTCTCAGCAAAATAGGAATAGTAGAGGCATTCCTCAACAACATAATAAAGGGCATGCATGCAAAGCCAATAGTTAACATTATTCTTAATGGAGAGAGACTGAAACCATTCCCCTTGCAAAAAGGAACCAGACAAGGATGTCTGCTTTCACCACTTCTATTCAACATTGTACTGGAAGTCCTTGCCAGGGAAATAAGGCAAGAAAGGGAAATCAAAGCATCCAAATTGGTAAGGAAGAAGTAAAACTACCCCTATTTGCTAAGAATATGATCCTATAACTAGAAAACCCAAGAGATTCAGTAAAAAACCTACTGGAACTAATTGAGAGATTTAGTATACTGGCAGGATATAAGATCAACATTCAAAAATCAGTTGGATTCCTCTACACCAGTAAAGAGATTGCTGAAAAGGAAATAAGGAAATCAATGCCATTTACAATAGCTACCAAACAAATAAAATACTTGGGAATAAATCTTACCAGGGACACAAAAGACCTATACAAAGAAAACTATAAATCACTACTCCAAGAAACTGTAAGATATTTACATAAATGGAAGAATACACCATGTTTGTGGATAGGAAGATTAAACATTGTGAAAATGTCAATACTACCCAAAGCAATCTATACATTCAATGCAATCTCAATCCAGATCCCTTCAACATTCTTTAGAGATGTGGAAAAACCAATCACTACTTTATATGGAGAGGAAACAGACCTCAGATAAGCAAAGCACAGTATTCATAACTCCCTGCTATTTGTACAAGGACAGACACATAAACCAATGATATAGAATTGAGAACCCAGAAATAGATCAGTCAACATAGGGTCAGCTGATCTTTGACAAAAGGCTGAGATCCATTCAATGAATAAGATACTATCTGTTTAACAAATGATGCTGGCAAAACTGGATATCCATTGGCAGAAAAATGAATCAAGATCTGTACCTCACACCATACACAAAAACTAACTCCACATGGATCAAATACTTAAATGTGAAACCTAAAACTAAAAAGTTCCTCAAGGAAAAGTACAGGCAAATTTAGGGTTCCTAATAACTCATAGTGACCCTTCCTTGGGTTTACGAGGCAGTATCACTACGGAAGTAGATTGCCCATGCTGAGTGAAATAAGTCAATCAGAGGACAGATATTATATTAGTCCATTATTGTAAAAAGTCAAGGAAAGGTTTATATATGGAAGGAAACTTTCTTTGTTGGTTACCAGGGATGGAAAGGGAGGAGAGGAAACACTCTTAGGTAGAGACAAGTATTGATTTGGGTGAAGGGAAGGGCAATGTACAAAATGTGAGTGATCAACACAGTGGCACTGAAGAAGAGAAGACATACAGAGGTGCTTGGGAGGTACAGACAAAAAAGATGAACCCTTTTGCACGTATAGTACTGTGTTGTCAGTGATGGCAAACACTGATCTATGGGTGGATAGATGAGTGAACAGAATGATTAGGTATGTCTATGCAGGAGGAGTGTGCCCATGACTATGTACAGGGTTGGCAGACAGTGTTTCTATAAGTGTATTTGTATGTTCTGTAAGAATTTCCATATATATAGTAGAGCTGAAAAGAGATAAGTTTGTAGTCACTTCTTGGTCACAGCCATCTACCCTGAGGGAGTGAGTAACTGGACCTGTGGCTCAGGATCATGGTCACAGGGGACATCAAACTCAATTGGCATAAAAACATTGTTCCACATCCTAATTTGGCAATTAGTTACTGGGATCTTAAAAGCTTGAAAGCAGCCATCTAGATGCAACTATGAATCTCTCCTTATTCAGAGCAAAGAAGAATGAAGAAAACCAAAGAAACATGGAAACAATTAGTCCAAAGGACTGGTATACCATGCAATCTTCACCTATATGACTATGAGACCAGAAGAACTAGATGGTGCCTGGCTACCACTGTCAACCACTCAGAGGAGGATCTATGTAGGAGATCCTGGATAGAGTGGGAGAACAATGTGGAATAAAACCCAAAATCATGAAAAAGGAAAAAAAAAAAGGACCAGGTTTGCTGGTCTGATAGAACCTGGAGGAACCCCTGAGACTATTCATCCTAGCTGTCTTTCAGGTCCGGAATTAAACCCACACCTGTGGCTTCCAGCCAAACAAAAAGCAGACATGTGATTTGAACATTTACATTAGGTAGATAGACTTCTTGGAGAGATCAGTCATGGGAAAATAGAAGGGCTGTGTATAGACAGGGAGATAGGTAGGCAGGCAGGAGTGCATGGGAGGGAAGGACACAGGGAAGAGGTAACTATGGGGAGGAAGTGGGAGGGGAGCTGTTGCATTGTGGGAAATTGCAGTCAATGTCATGAGACGAAGTGCTGTGTGGAAAATGAATTTGCTCAGTTGAACTTTCACCGAAATCACAATGAAAATTAAAAAAAAAAAAAAAAAGTAGAGTAAATAGCATAGCAAAAAGACACATACTCATCTTCAGCTTTACTAGTAATCAATAAGTGGTCAATTTTGTTGCATCTAGAGTTCCCCTCTATTCTTATGCTTGATTGCTTTAAAGCTAATCCTTGATACTACAGTATTTCAATGATAAATACTTCAATATATAACTCTTAAAAAGACTAATTTTTATAACACTTAAAAATTAATAATAATTCTTATATCTCCTCCACTGTTCACTACTGAGCTTTTCTTGTTTGTCTCATGAACTGTTTTTTTGCAGATCATTTGTGGGAATAACAGTTCAAATAGTGTCTTTTAAGAAACCTTTTGCCTACAAATTTCCCTTCTCTCTTTTTTTTCTTGTAATTTAATTTCCAAAGGAATTAAGTCTTTTGTTCCCTCAAGTTTCATACACTCTTGAATCTGCAGATTGTATTCTTGTGGTGTCTTTGAAGATAGTTTTGTTTCCCTTGTCTTTCTTAAAAACTCAGATGCCTGTTAGGCATGACTGTGTCATAGGAAATGCTATGAGTATATCTACTAATGTATCATATTAGGAAGCAGATCATGTCTGGATGCTGTATTTTTATGTTAAAATTTTCAGTGTGTTCAAGCATTATCAATCTGACTCATGTCTTGTTAGATTCCCCATTAGTTTTCCATCTAATATTTTTAGTAGCCATTGATGATTGTTGCCTAGGTTTTTTATTTCATTGGTGATTTCAAAAAGGTAATATTTTATCATGACTTTACAATTTATTGGAAGCTCTGGTTGTGTAGTATCTAAGGCATTTGACTGCTAACCAGAAGGCTGGTGGTTCAAAGCCACCAACTACTCCTCGGAAGGAAGACTGGGCAATCTACTTCCATAGAGATCTCACTGCCCACAAGTTGGATCTGACTCATAGCAATCCCTCCTTTGGTTTCCAAGGCCATATCACTAGGGGAGTAGATTGCCCAACTTTCCTTCCTAGGAGTGGCTGGTAGGTTTGAACCACCAGCCTTCTGTTTAGCAGTCAGATACCTTAGGCACTATGCCACCAGTGCTCCTTCAAACAATGTAGTTTAAGAAAATAGTTGAAAAAGTACACACACATATAAATGCACTAAGGTTCTAAGTAGCATTGTTTATGGTGGAAAAAGTATTGCAAACATCCTGAATGTCTATTATAGGTTATCTAACATATTATAATATCGATGAGTAGCCATATTTGACTGCTAACCAGAATGTTGGCTGTTCAAATCCACCAGACACTCTGTGGAAGGAAGACTGAGAAATATAGTTCTGCAAAGATTTATCACTTTGGAAACCCAAAGGGGGTCGCTATGACTTGGAATCAACTTGATGGCAGTGAGTTTGGTTTTTGGGTTGTAACCATTAAAAATAGAATTTTAAATCTATATTGACATGAACAGAATACCTGTTTTTTACTACCTTCTCAGTACATAGCAATGCAATGCAACACACTGCCCCCGAGTTGGATTCAACTCGTAGTGACCCCTCCTTGGGTTTCTGATGCAGTATCACTATGGAAATAGATTGCCCAATCTTCCTTCCGAGGAGTGCTGGTGTCTTTGAACCACCAGCCTTCTGGTTAACAGTCAAATACCTTAGGCACTATGCCACCAGAGCTCCCTCTTAGTACATAAGATGATGTTAAATATGTATTAAATATATCAAGTACATGTGGATCCTAGACTGGTAAAAAAAGAATAATTTTATATGTATAGTTATAGATATATAGATATATGTATGCATAGAACAATTCTGAAATACTATCTTTTAACATATTACCTATCTTTATCCATTTTCTGGATGGTGGCATTTGAGTAATTTTCTCTTACTTCATACATTTTCAATACTACATGGAGTTTTTTAATAATTAAGAATAAAAAATAAAAAAGCTATTGTTTTTAATCATTAAAATGTTTTCAATCTACAATAAAAAAGACACATACTATTTTTTTAAAATAATAAATCAGTATTCAATTTAGAAATAAAGAAGATGACCATTCATTGTCATTTAAGTCTAACACATACCACTGTTTATTCTTAGATCTTGTGGTGCAAATTGCAAATAGATGAGTGGTTTAGCTATTACTGTGATTCCAACAATCTAACATTTTAAGTTGTGTCCAGATTTGCTGATTCTTATACCCTGTGAAGTTGTGATTTTATGCTTAGTGGGACTGTTGCAAGGTTGACACTGAAAAACCTTTGCCACTGCTACTGTCTTGAAGTGCATGGAGACTCTGTTATACATGCTATCTTATTTAATCTTTAGAACCAACCTGTGATATAAGTATTGGTAACCTTATTTTTAGAGCTGGGGAAAAAAAAAAAAAAAAAGCCCACGCTCACACAGTTAATAAGCTCCCAAACCAGGATTTGAACATAATTTTTTTGACTCTAAAATTTATTCCCTGCCTGTGTGACCACTGCATTCCCATATTCATTCTTATTTGCTTCTTTTGTACCTGAAAAGTCATTTCTGACAAGCCTTAACCACAAGAGAATATCTTACTTAATTCTCTGCCACCATGTTTGTGTTGGTGTAGATTACTTTATTCATCAATGCCTAAATTCTCACAGCATTCAGCACTATTTCAACCTCTGTGAAACAGAGACCTACTACTTCCTCCATGCTATGTTCTGAAAGAGTAATAAATGGTAAGCTAAGCATATTGAAATGATTTTGCTGCATAAAGACATTTCTCTATCAGTTATAGAGAGGAAGCAATCCCTTCATGAAAATAAGAAGTTACTGACCTCAGGCATATCTCTGGAAATACCCTATTCATACACCCAACACCAATAAAATTGACAGGAAATCTGATATAATTACCACAATTACAATCAGTTGAAACCCATTTTTTGAAAGTACAAATATCAGATAATTTTGGCCAAAAAGTTCAATTTTTTGATGAAAAGTTTTTAAGAAGAAATTTCAGTGCACAAAATATCATGCTGTCAAATCTGAAAATAAAAATAAAAAGAAAGAAATGTGAAAAGAATTTCATCCAACTAGGATGCATCATCTTACAGATGTTAAAAAGAAAAAAAAAACAGAACACATAGAGTATGTTAACCAGCCACCATCAACTTGACTCTGATTCATGGAGACCTCATGTGTGTCAGCAAACAACTGTTCTTCACAGGGTTTTCAGTGGCTGATTTTTCAGAAATAGATAGCCCAGCTTTCTTCTGAGATTCCTCTGGGTAGACTCAAACCTGCAACCTTTTGGTTAGCAGCCTAGTGTGTTAATCTTATGTAGAACCCAGGGACTTCTTGAGCATTTTAGAATAAAAAATTCTTCCTACTTAGGAAAGGAATAAACTAAGATTCACTGTGAACTAAATCAACCTAAGTTTGAACCAAAGGGATTATAAACATGGGATGTGGAAATTAAAATGGTATAAAAAGCAGAGTGCTATTCATTTAGGAAATGTCCATTTTCAGTGACAACACTCTAGTAAACCTACATTCACATATTATGTAGTAAAAACAAGATTTTGAATTAGAAGATCTGGATCCAAGCCCAGACATCATTGACCAATCAAATTAGTGCTTCCATCTCTGTAAATTCATAAAATTCCTACTTTTGTAAAATGGAAATAAACATTTCAGCCTACCTACCTTATAAAGTTGGTGAGAAGATTAAATGAGGTGAGAAGATTAAATGAGACAACTTCTGAGAAAGCATTTGATAAAATATAAAGTGCTGTATTAACATAAGATTGTTTTTAGAATTCTTTGTCAGTTACACAGTCTTACCTCTTGTCACCTAACACTTACCTTGACTATCTCATAGATGTCAACCTACTGCTGTCAAGTTGTATCCGACTCATGGCGACCCCTCCTTGGGTTTCCAAGGCAGTATCACTACAGAAGTAAATTGTCCAATCTTCCTTTGGAGGAGTAGCTTGTGGGTTTGAACCACCAGCCTTCTATTTAGCAGTCATGCCCTTCAAAAAATATTGTTTGAATGCCTCCATCCCAACTCTCCTTATCCTTCTTTCCTCCTTTATTTTTACATATATATCACAGCATATATCATCTTCTGACTTCTTTATTATTTATTATCTACCTTACCCAAATGGATATAGGACATGTGAAGTCAGGGATTCTTATGTATATTTTCTATTGCTGTATTTCCAGTTTCTATTGCTGTATTTTGGGAGCTCTGGTAGCATAGTGGCTAAGACACTTGCCTGCTCACCAGAAGGCTGGCGGTTCAAATCCACCAGCCACTCCTCGGAAGGAAGGTTGGGCAATCCTACTTCCGTAGTGATACTGCCTCGGAAACCCAAGGAGGGGTCGCTATGAGTCAGGGCTGACTCGACAGCACATAACAACAACAACAACAATTGCTGTATTTCCAGTTTCTGTAGGTGTCTGATCCATTGAAATTGGTCAATAATATTTGTTGATATAAGTGAATAGGAGTTATCTGTAACATGAACTCTATTGCCACTTAGAGTAGTAGATATCTGTAATGAGATGATTCAAGGATGTGGTTGTTGTTATGTGCCGTCAAGTCAGCCCCGACTTATAGCGGCCCCTTCTTGGGTTTCTGAGGCTGTATCACTATGGAAGTAGATTGATTGCCCAACCTTCCTTCCGAGGAGCAGCTGGTGGGTTTAAACTGCCAGCCTTCTGGTTAGCAGTCAAGTCTTAGGCATTATGCTACCAGAGCTCCTGATTCAAGGATAGTGGGATTGTTTACTGGAGAGTTAGTGGAAAATAAATAAATAAATAAAGAGTTGAATTAGATAGACCTATGATTTGTTTCCATGATTCTCTCTCAGTTTATCTCATACTGTGATGACTTGTGTGTTGCTGTGATGCTGGAAGTCTTGTCACTGGTATTTCAAATAACAGCAGTGCCACCCGTCATGGACAGGTTTCAACTCAGATTCCAAAGGCAGACTAAGAGGAAGGACAGGGAGGTCTACTTGTAAAAAAAAAAAAGCCACTGAAAATCTTAAGAACGGCAGTGAAACATTGACTACTATAATGCTGAAAGATGAACCCCGCAGCGAGGAAGGCACTCAAAATATGACTGGGAAAGGGTTGTCGCATCAAAGTAGAGTTGACCTTAATAATGTGGATGGAGTATAAATATTGGGACTTTAAACTTGCTGATAGTGCATGACTCAAAATGATAAGATAGCTGCAAACATCATTAATCATCAGAATATGGATTGTATGAAGTATAAATCTAGGAAAATTGGAAGTTGTCAAAAATGAAGTGGAACACTTAATGATCTATAACCTAGGCATTAGTGAGGTGAAATGAATTTGTATTGGCTGTTTTGAATCAGACCATCATATGGTCTACCATGCCGGGAATGACAAATTAAAGACAAATGGCATTGCATTAATTCTCAAAAGAACATTTCAAGATCAATCCTGAAATACAATACTATCAGTGATAGAATAATATCTATACTCCCACAAGGAGAACCAACTGATACTACTAATACTCAAATTCACATACCAATTACTAAAGTCAAAGATGAATGAATTGAAGATTTTTTACCAACTTTTGCACTTTGAAATTGACCAAACATGCAATCAAGGTGTGTAGATAATTACTGGTGATTAGAATGAAAAAAGGAGCTCTGGTGAGGTGGTGGTTAAGACATTTGGCTGCTAATCAAAAGGTTGGTGGTTTGAACCCATTAGCTGCTCCATGGAAGAAAGATGAGGCAGTCTGCTTCCATAAAGACTTACAGCCTTGAAAACCAAATGTTATCAGTGGAATTGACTCAATGGCAGTGAGTTTAGTGTTTTTTTGGTTTGGGAATGCAAAAGTTGGAAACAAAGAAGTATTTGTTGGAAACTATTGCCTTGGTGATAAAAATGACACCAGAGATCCTATGATAGAATTTTGTCAGAACAATGATTTATTCATTGCAAATACCTTTTTTCAACAACAAAAATGGTGACTATACACGTGGACCTTGACAGATGGAACACACAGGAATTGAATCAACTATATCTGTGGGAAGTGATGATGGAGAAGCTCAATATCATCAGTTAGAACAAGGCCAGGGGATGACTGTGGATTAGACCATTAAATGCACATATGCAAGATCAATTTGAAGCTGAAGAAAATTAAAACAAGTTCACAAGAGTGAAAATATGAACTTCATTATATCCTACCTGTTTAGAGATCGTTGGAAGTCTAGTTTTTATATGTTGAACACCAAGGATCAAAGACCAGATAAGTTGTGGGATAACATCAAGAACATCATGCATGAAGAAAGCAAAAGGTCATTGAAAAGGTAGAAAAGGAAAAAAAGACCTTTCTTCCTTATCAGTTTCTTCTGATACCAATTTATATATTAGAAGAAAAGATGGATATCAGAAGAAACTCTGAAACTTGGTTTTGAATAAGAGCAACTAAAGTGAATGGAGGAAATAATGAAATAAAAGAGCTGAATAGAAGATTTCAGAGGGCAGCTCGAGAAGATAAAGTAAAGTATTACAATGAAATATGCATAGACCTGGAGTTAAGAAACCAAAAGGGAAGAGCATGCTCATCATTTTCAAGTCAAAAACACTAAAGAAAAACTATAAGCCTTGAGTTATAATATTGAAGGATTCTATGGGGAAAATATTGAATGATACAGGAAACATCAGGAGCTCTGGTAGCATAGTGCCTAAGACACTTGCCTGCTAACCAGATGGCTGGCAGTTCAAACCCACTAGCCACTTCTCGGAAGGAAGGTTGGGCAATCCTACTTCTGTAGTGATACTGCCTCGGAAACCCAAGGAGGGGTCGCTATGACTCGGGTTTGACTCGATGGCACATAACAACAACAACAACAACAACAGGAAACATCAAAAGAAGATGGAAAGAATACAGAGAGTCACTCTATCAAAAAGAATTGGTCAATGCTTAACCATATCAAGAGATGCCATATAATCAAGAATCAATGATATTGAAGGAAGAAGTCCAAGCTGCACTGAAGGATTTGGCAAAAAACAATACTGCAGGAATTGACAGAATACCCATTGAGATGTTTCAACAAACAGATGCTGTGTTGGAGGTGCTTACTCATTTATGCCAGGAAATTTGGAAGACAGCTACCGGACCAACTGATTGGAAAAAGTCCATATTGGTGCCCATACCAAAGAAAGATGATCCAACAAAATGTGAAAATTATCCAACTATGTCACAAATATCGCAAGCTAGTAAAATTTGGCAGAAGATAATTACAACATGGTTGCAGCAGTATATTGAAAAGAAACTGCCAGAAATTGAAGCTCAATTCAAAAGAGAATATGGAATAAGGAATGTCATTACTGATGTCAGATGAATCTTGGCTAAAAGCAAAGAATACAAGAATGATGTTTACCTGTGTTTTGTTGACTGCAAAGGCATTCAACTGCATGGATCATGACAAATTGTGGATAACATTGCAAAGAATGGGAATTCCAGAATAATTAAGAGAGCTTATTAGGAACCCATACATAGACCAAGAGGCTGTCGTTCAAACAGAATAAGAGGATACTGTATGGTTTAAAATCAGGAGTCCAAGTTGTGTGTCAGGGTTGTATCCTTTCACCATAGTTATTTGATATGTATCATGAGCAAATAATCTGAGAACCTGGACTATATGAAGAACATGACATCAGGATTGCAGGAGGACTTTGTCTCACCTGATTTGGTCATATTGCCAGAAGGGACCAGTACCTGCAGAAGGATATTGTGCTTGGTGAAGTAGAGGGCCAGAGAAAAGGGAGAAGACCCTGAATGAGATTGATTGGCGCAGTGGTTACAATGAAGGGTTCAATTATAGCAAGGATTGGGAGGATGGTGCAAAGCTGGGCAGTGTTTTGTTCTGCTGTACATGGGGTTGCTATGTGTTGGGACCAACTCAACTGTACATAACAACAATAACACAGCTAAAATGTTGAGTGATACAAAAAAAAAAAAAAAAAATCAAAAGAAGATGGAAGGAATACACAGAGTCACTGTACCAAAAAGAATTGGTCAATGTTAAACCATTTCAGAAAGTAGCATATGATCAAGAACTGATGCCAATGAAAGAAGTAGTCCAAGTTGCATTGGAAGAAGAAATAAGAAACAAGAAAACAGACTCCAGCAATTAATTGAATCACCATTGAGGTGTTTTAACAAACAGATACAGCACTTGAAGTGGACAATTATTTATGCCAATAAAATAGGAAGTCAGCTACCTGGCCAATCGACTGGAAGACAGACATATTTGTGCTCATTTCAAAGAAATGTGGCCCAACAGAATGTGGAATTCATCAAACAATATTATTACTATCACAAACAAGTTAAATTTTGCTGAAAATAGTTTAAAATCAGTTATAGCAGTACATTGGTAGGAAACTGCCAGAAATTCAAGCTGGATTCAGAAGATGATATGGAATGAGGGATGTCATTATAAAGTCAAATGTATCTTGGCTGAAAGCAGAGAATACCAGAAAGATGTTTACCAGTGTTTTATTGACTATGCAAAGGCACTTGACTGTGTGCATGATAAGAAATTATGGATAATATTGCAAGAAATGGGAATTCCAGAATAGTAATTGTGCTCATGAGGAACCTGTGCATAGACCAAGAGGCTGTCATTTGAACAAAACAAGGAGATACTGCAAGGTTTAAAATCAGGAAAGGTGTGCATCAAGGTTGTATCTTTTCACCATACTTATTCAATATGTATGCTGAACCGATAATCTGAGAAACTGGACTATATGAAGAAAAACATGGCTTCAGGATTAGAGAAAGACTCATTAACAACCTGCAATATGCAGCTGACATGACCTTTCTTGCTGAAAGTGATGATGAGTTGAATCACTTATTAACAAAGACCAGAGACTACAGCCCACAGTATAGATTGCAACTCAACATAAAGAAAAAATAATTCCTCACATCTGGACCAAAAAACACCACCATGATAAATGGAGAAAATACTGAAGTTATCAAGGATTTCATTTTATGTGGATCTACAATCAATGCCAGTGGAAGCAGCAGTCAAGAAATCACATGATGTGATGAATGGCAGTGGTAAATTTGCTGTAAAAGTCTTCTTTGAAGTGTTAAAGACCAAAGTTGTCATTTTGAAGACATTTTGCCCCTGACCCAAGCCATAGTGTTTTCAGTTGCCTGATATGCATGTGAAAGCTGGACAATGATTAAGAATTGATGCATTTGAATTACGGTGTTGGCAAAAAATATTAAATATACCACAGACTGCCAGAAGCAAGAACAAATCTGTGTTGGAGGAAGCACACAGGAATGCTCCTTAGAAACGAGAATGGACAGACCTACTTTTTCATACTTTGGTCATACTTTTGTCAGAAGGGACCTATCCTTGGAGAAGGATATCATGCTTGGAATAGTAGAGAGTCAGAGAAAAAGGGGAAGACCCTCTAGGAGATGGACTGACACAGGGGCTGTCAGCATGAGCTTAAGCATGGCAATAATTGCAAGCATGGCAATAATTGCAAGCATGGCTTAGGACCAGGCAGTGTTTCATTCTTTTGTAAGTAGGGTCACTATGAGTTGGAACCCATTGAACAGCACCTAACAACAGCAATAATCATGTCAATCCAATAGTTACCAATCAATGAGAGCTTCAGTTAAAAATATATGCATATACCTCTAAACCACTATCTGGTTCTGCATTAAAAACCTTTGCTTAAATCTTTATTGCTTTTAAAGTTTCTTTATGTTGGTGTCTTCGGTTTATTTGACTGGTAAGAATTTTTCATACAGACTATCAATATATTTGCTATTTGCTTTCATGTTTATCACTTTTGTCTTATATGCATTTAGGTTGTATAGACTGTTTCCCTTCCAAATCCAAAATCAAACTCACTGCCATTGAGTCGATTCTGGCTCATAGTGACCCCCATTGGATTTTCAAAGTGGTAAATCTTTGCTGAAGTTCATGAAGCTGCTGGTGGTTTTGAACTGCCAACCTTCCGGTTAGCAGTCAAATGCCTTAGGCATTGCACCACCAGAGCTCCATACTGAATGCATGCACCAAACAAAATCAAAGTCACTGCTACTGAGTTGGATCCGACTCATAGTGACCCCTCCTTGGATTTCCGAGGCAGTGTCTCTACAGAAGTAGATTGCCCAATCTTTCTTCTGAGGAGTGGCTGGTGGGTTTGAACCACTGGCCTTCTAGTTTAGCAGTCAAATGCCTTAGGCACTACGCCACCAGAGCTCCCACTAGTGAATGGGTATCATTGAAATTATTGTTCTGTGCATAGCCTCATTGTTTTTGGAGTAGTTTTGTTCTATCACTAGTTGTTGTTAGGTGTCGTGGGTCAGTTCCAACTCATAGTGACCCTATGTACAACAGAAGGGAACACTGCCCAATCTAGCACCATCCTAACAATCCTCACTATGCTTGAGGCCATCATTGCAGCCACTGTGTCAATCCATTTTGTTGAGGGTCTTCCCCTTTTTCTCTGACCTTCTACTTTACCAAGCACAATATCTTTCACCCCAGAATGGTCTTTTCTGACAACATGACCAAAGTATGTGAGATGAAGTCTGACATTCTTGCTTCCAAGAGACATTAGGGCACTTCTTCCAGGACAGATTTGTTCATTCTTCTGGCACTCCATTGTATTTTCAATATTCTTTGCCAACACTATAATTCAAAGGCATCAATTCTTCTTTGGTCTTCCTTATACTTTGTCCAGCTTTCATATGCATGTGCAAAAGGGAGCTCTGGTGGCATAGTGCCCAAAACATTTGACTGCTAACCAGAAAGCTGGTGGTTTAAACCCACCAGCCACTCCTCAGAAGGAAGATTGGGCAGTCTACTTCTGTAGAGATACTGCTTCAGAAACTTGGAAGGGGTTGTTATGAATCAGAATCAACTCGATGGGCAGGGGGTTAGGTGCACCCAAGTCTTCAAAGTAACCTCTTTGATCCTTAGCATTTTAAAGAGAGCTTTTGCAGCAGATTTGCCTAGTGCACCAGGATGTCTGATTTCTTGACTGCTGTTTCCATGGGTATGGATTATGTTCCATTAGTTAAATTTTATTAATTTGTGTATGTAAATATTTCCACGTGTTTTAACTGAAAAACTGCTCTGTATTTTTTTTCTCATTAGTATCTTAACCTATACTATATATTTTACAGGTGGAGTTGAGTTCTCACTTTAAGATTTATATCTTAGCAGGCTAAGTAGTTACGCTAATATGGCTCTCCTTCATACTTGGCCTTACTGAAGACTGAGTGTTATAATGAAGCATGGTGAAGAAATTAGTTGGTCTCTGGCTATCAAAAAAGACAGTGACTGAAGTTCTAAAAGGTTGTCCTAAATCGAGAAGCCATCTAAAAGAGCCATGCAGAAGAAAGCATACAAACCTAAGTGTGACAATTGGATTTTAAATAAAATCCATGATTAAAGAAGGGAATGTATTAGAGCTTAAATTATGAAGCACTTGATTTGTGGAAGGCTGCAGTCCATAGTATGAGCGCTGGTTGGATAGTGTCTAAGGCAGTTGACTGCTAACCAGAAGGTTGGCAGTTCAAACACCAGCCCCTCTTTGGAAGGAAGGTTGGGCAATCTGCTTCCATAGTGATACTGCCTCAGAAACCCAAGGAGAGGTCGCTATGAGTCAGAGACCACTCGACAGCACATAACAACAACAACAACAGCAACAAGCAGTCCATAGTAGGAGCCTTAACTCCATTTTGAGTCTTGAGAAAACTTTAGACACCTTTTCAGTTCATTCTGACTTTAAACCAACATTGTGGTTATACATAGACAAGTTCTGGGACAAATCCAGGGAGCGGCAGTTTGCCCTCAGGAAGAGTGTGGTTGGTAGTTAATCATGCTCACACAGAGAACTAGGAACTTGTCTGAGACTGTCCTTTTCTAATTTAAATTAAGTTTGGGGTCTCGGTATTGTCCTAAAGCCACCTTGTGGCTCTGATTCAGGGCCCCATGGTTATAAGTCATATCCCTGATTATTACGTATCCAGGTGGTGAAGTCCCAGCACCAATCCTGTAACCCTTTTAATCTTCAACTATGTATGTATACCAATCATGGTCCTCTCTCTGCTTCTGCAGTCCCACCTGTGACAGTAATAAATCAGTCTGCCACCCATCATGGTTTTGTGATGATTTCCTTTGTTTTCAATGGTATATAATTAGCACTGTGGCTGTGACTAAGTGGATTCCATTCAGCTTTCTGGTTTTCCTCATCCTGGACAATTATCTTTGTCCTGTTTAAGGCTTAATAAAAACATCTCAATTGGTGAAGGGGACCTTTGTGGAAAGAGGAACCCATTATGGATGATATATACATATATATCTTATATCTGGATTTGAAATAATTTGTATATCTATACAATCATAATAATGTGTATCTGTAATAATAAAATATCTAATAAGTCAATCACAGAAGGACACATATTGTGTTACTCACTGTTGTAAAAAGTCAAGGAAAGAAAAAAAAAGTCAAGGAAAGATTTACATATGGAAGGAAACTTTGTTGGTTACCAGGGATGGGAGAAGAGGAGAGGGAAAACTGCTAGAAAGATAAGTGACAAGTATTGATTTAGGTGAAGGAAAAGGCAATATGCCAAAAGGGAGTGACCAACACAATAACACTAAAGAAAAGGAAGATACAGAGAGGTACACAAGAGGTACAGACAACAAAGATAAACATTTTTACATACACAACACTGTGTTGCCAGTAATAACAGATATTAACCTTTGGATAGATGCATAGGTAGACAGACTGAATGATCGGGTTTGCTTAGACAAAAGAGAATATACATAATATATATACCCATAACCATATATAAGGTTGGCAGATGATATTTCTACATAAGTGTTTGTATGTTCTATAAAAATGTCCATAAGTAGAACAGGGAGGAAAGTTATGATAACTTCTTATCCACAGCCAACCACCCTGACTCAAGTGAGTGGTTGGACCTGTGGGCTCAGGGCCATGGTCACAGAGGACATCAGGTTTAATTGGCATAATGTACTACAAAAAACATTGTTCTACATCTTACTTTGATGATTAGTGACTGTGATCTTAAAAGCTTGGAAATGGCCATCACCAACTGATCTCCCCTCAATGAGACCAAAGAAGAATGAAGAAATCCAAAGACACATGGAAACAATTAGTCCAAAGGACTAGTGGACCATGTGAACCTCAGCCTATATGAATATGAGACCAGAACTAGATGGTGCCTGGCTACCACTGTCAACCTCTCAGAGATGAATCATTGCAGGATATCCTTGATAGAGTGGCAGAAAAATGTGGAACAAAACTAAAAGGACCAGGCTTACAGGTCTGACAGAGCCTGGTGAAACCCTAGAATTGAATTCACTTCCATGGCTTCCAGCCAAATAATAGGCATACAAGGTAAATATTTACATTACTGGTAGTGTAGTGCCTAAAGCACTTGACTGCTAACCAGAAGGCTGGTGGTTCAAACCCACCAGCCACTGCTCAGAAGGAAGGTTGGGCAATCTACTTCCGTAGTGATACCGCCTCGGAAACCCAAGGAGGGGTCGCTATGAGTCGGGTCTGACTCGATGGCACGTATCAACAACAGCCTCCTGGTTAGCAGTCAAATGCCTCAGACCCTATGCACCAGAGTTCCTAGGGGCTGAGTTTTTGATACTTGTTGTTTTTGTTCTTAGATGCCTTTGAGTAGTTTCTGATTCATAGTGACCCCATGCACAGCAGAGCGAAACACTGCCCAGTCCCGCGTCATCGCCACTATCCTTGCTGGAGCCAATTCATTCCTTTAGATATGTAGAAACAACATTCCTATGAAGCTTGCCTTCAGTAAGAGAAGATGGAAAACAAACAAAGATATAATCTTATATTACTGGTAAAAAAAAAACAAAAACAAGTTGCCCTTGAATGGACTCTGATTCACAGTGACCCCATATGTGTCATCAGAGTAAACCTGCTCTATAAAGGTTTCAATGGCTGACTTTTCAGAAATAGACTATTAGGAATTTCTTCTGAGGTGCCTCTGGATAGACTTGACCCTTCAACCTTTCAGTTAGCACTTGAGCACATTAACCTTTTGCACCACTTATGGACTCTTAATCTAATGTTAAATAATAATAAGTCATATAAAAAGTTAAGCAAATTATGTGGTCAGAGAATGATGGAAGGTAGGGTTTCATTAAGGAAGATGGCTTACATAAGGTGGTTAGGACTGGCCTCACAAAGCAGGTAACATTTGAACAGAGACTTGAATAAAGTGAAAGAGAAGGCCATTTCAGTGCAAGAGCAGAAACGTTGGCAGAGGTCATAGAAAAAGCTAATTTCCTGAATTCAGAGGAATTTGGCTTATTTACATTTGAGTATGCAAGAGAAGCCAGTGTGACTGGAGTCAAATGAACAAGTGGTAGAGTTGTAGGAAATGAGATGGCTACAATAGCTTAAGAGTAGATCATATAGGACACTGTAGACTGTGAAAAGTTTTAAAAATCTATTCTAAGGGTATGAATTACACCTCAACATAAAGAAAATGAAAATCCTTACAACTGGACCAACAAGCAGCCCCACAATAAATGGAGAAAAGATCAACGTTGTCAAAGATTTCATATTACTTGGATCCATAATCAACACCAATGGAAGTAGCAGTCAAGAAATGAGATGTCTTATTGCACTAGGCTCTTTAAAGTGCTGAAGAGGAAAGATGTGTCTTTGAAGACCAAGCCATGGTGTTTTCAATAGCTTCATATGCACGTGAAAGCTGGACAATGAATAGGGAAGACCCAAGAAGAGTTGATACTGTTGAGTTGTGGTGTTGTCAAAGAACACTGAAAGTCCTATGGACTCCCAGAAGAAGAACAAATCTGTCCTGGAAGAAGTACAACCAGAATGCTCCTTGGAAGAGAGAATAGCCAGACTTCGTCTGACCTACTTTGGTCATGTTGTAAGAAGAGACCATTCCCTAGATAAGGATATCATACTTGGTAATGTGGAGGATCAGCAAAAAAAGAGGAAGACCCTCAACAAGATGGATTGACACAGTGGCTGCAACGATGGGCTCAGGTATGGCATGGATTGTGAGGCTAGCACAGGACCAGGCAGTGTATCATCCTGTTGTACATGGGGTTACTGAGTTGGAGCTGACTGGATGGCACTTAACAACAACAACAATAACAAGAGTGCTGGGGAGCTATTGGAAAGTTTTGAATTGAGTGTCATATTTAAGGTGACCACCTGGTGTGCTAAGTGGAGAATCAGCCCACCGGCATGATGCAGGTAGGAATACCAGTGGGGAAGGAGTTACCAATGACTTTCCCTAGGATGTTAGCAGTTGTGGAGAAGTGATCCAATTTGGAATATTTTTGGGTGGTAGAGACAACAGGATTTGATGTTGGACTGAAAATAACACACACACACACACATATATGTTGTTGTTATTTGCCACTGAGTTGGACCCGACTCATAGTGACCCCTCATTGGGTGTCCAAGGCAGTATCACTACGGAAGTAGATTGCCCAACTTTCCGAGGAGTGGCTGGTGGGTTTGAACCACCAGCCTGGTTAGCAGTCAAGTGCCTTAGGCACCATGCTACCAGAGCTCCCCATATGTATAAATATATAAATATAATATTCAAGAGTGACTCCTAGATTTTTGTACTGAGCAGCTGAATAATTGAACTTTTCATTTACTAGGGTCACTGATGTAGGATTGACTTGATGACAGCGGGTTTTTGTGTTTAAGACACAGAAACCAGGGGATATAAATTGAAAGTTTTGTTTTGTATGTATTAGCTTTGAGATGCCTAATAGCTACCCAAGGAGAGACGATGACTGGTTGGATGAATGAAACTGGAGCTCTTGGTTGTTGTTGAGATAAAACACTGAGTTATTGGCATTGATGTGGTAGTTAAATAACCACAGCATCGGGTGGAATCAAAGAAGGAATGAGTATAGAAAAAGAGCAGGTGGAGTCCAGAATTCATCCCTAGAGAATTCGTACACATAAAAGTAGAGAAGAAGAGAAATATCCAAAAGAGGAAACCAGGAGAAAGTGGCCATTGACTTAGGAGGAGAAAAAATGAGTGTGATGTCCTGGAAGCCATGCAAATCCAGAATGCCTTGTAGGCAGCAGACACACTAGATAACGGACCCTTTGCTGCTCCAGATTCTAAAATGTCTCCTGTGTCCTTAGTGCTTAGTCCCATCTATCTTTCTCTCTACATGGCTGAGTTTCACAGTCATTACCCCATAACCACTCAATAGGCATCCCTCCTCTAGCATTATGTTTAGCAAAGAGATTTTCTAATGAAAAAATTGGAAACAAATTAATATGCCATATTCCCAAATCATAAAACCACACACACACCTCCCACAGGATTATTGTTCAGTATTTATTTTCTGGAACATTATATTAACTGACATTTTTCATATTTAAAGGAAAATAAAAATTCAAGTTCATTATTATATCCTTAAATTAATATAAAACCAAACCAAACTCACTCCCACAAAATGTCTTCTGAATCATTAAGGAAAAAAAATAATTACACTCAATGTCCTTTAGGATTAAGTATAATACCTCATGCTCTATTTCCTCTAGAATCAGAAATTAATGTGTGATAATATGGCAAAACTCTAGAACTAGAAGTTTTAAAGAATTGATTGGATGGAAAATGGTATTTTCTAACAGCTCATCGGACAGTTTACTGTGGAGTCAATCAGGAGAAAGAAGAGGCAGGGTAGATTTCAGTTCTGGGCTGTACATTCCTGTAGGCTGTCAGTATGAACAAAAGAGCATGGGTGAGGCTTCAGATCTCAGTCCTGTGCAATGAAATGGAGTCAGGGTTGGGCTGGGTGGTGCCTGCTTTAAGGCAGAAGTTGTAAAGAAAGTCCTTAGACTGTTGAAAGAAAGCAGATGTTAGAAAGAAGGGAGGCATAAATGACATGGGGAGCACAAGGTAGTTAAGATCCAATTCATATGGCTCAGCCCTGAGGCCTTCCTTGTGTCTTAGGGGAAACTGGCATATAAAATAAATGACAACACAACAGACAGTTCTGATATCAGACTCAGAGAGGGTAGTTATCTTACCCTGTGAGTGATTTACACACACCAGCTACTGTTCTCTGGTGGCAGTAGGTAAGTCATTCATTAGGGTGCTAACCAGAAGGTTGGCAGTTCAAACCCATCAGCTGCTCCACAGGAGGATGAGGCAATAAACTTCTGTAAAGATTTACAGCCTTGGAAACCCAACGAGGGTCACAATGAGTAAGAATCTACTTTATGGCAGTGGGTTTAGTTTTGGTTTGGCTACTGTTCTGATGGTGCAGTGGTTAAAGCATTCCACTGCTAACCAAACTGTGTTAATGGCTTACCAGCCACTCTGCTAGAGAAAGATGAGGCAATCTGCTTCTATAAAGATTTACAGCCTTGGGAACCTTATGGGGCCAGTTCTACTCTGTCCTACATGGTCACTATGAGTCAGAATCAACTCAGTGGCAGTGAGTTTTTGGTTTGCTACTGGTCTGGAGTCCCTGGATGTTACAGACAGATAATGCATTCAGGTACAAACTGAAAGACTGGAAGTTCGATACCATCCAGAGGTGTCTCTGAAGAAAGGCCTGATTGACTTCCAAAATATCAGTTTGGAAATTCTATGGTGTGTAGTTCTACTTTGATATAAATGAGGTCACCATGACTCAGAATCAACTTGATGGCAGCTGATGCTTTATTTTGCCTCTTGTTTCTTAGGGTACAGAGCTGTCTCTGAGCACACCTGGGAAAATGGAAGGGGCCCCTTGTCTATGTTTTTAAAGCTGCATTAGGTATAAAACATAACCTGGGCATACTCAGGCCTCTAGCTCTAGAAAAAGAGAATGGTGGTGGAAAAATTGAGGAAAAGTAGATTCTCAATTTCCATGGGAAAGGTGTTCTTCATTCTTTTTTTTTTTTTTTATTCAGTTGTTCAATCAACTAACATTTATTGCAGTTCTACTGGGTAAGCTTGTGGAGAGAGGCAGAAATGAGTGAGTCAGAATCTTTGCCTTTTGGAATATCCAGCTTGGTATGAGGGAAACAGATGGGCAATTATGTGGATGCCTAATAGATATATGGTCAGGTGGGTGCTATGGGAGTAGAGAGGAGACAGGCTAACTGCATGACAGAAGGGAAATGAAGAAGACCAAGTAGAACTTTTCAGAGAAGTTGGTGGGTAATGTGAGCCTTAAAGGACCACTAGAGATTTTCTAAGAAGGTATTCCAGAAGTAAGAAGTGACGTACAAAAACATAGTGGCATGAGAGATCAGCTTACTTTGTGGGACGTGCAAGAAGTTTAATATGTTCATGCATATATTAATGCATATAGAGAGTCGTGAGGAATATGACCTGAGAATTAGGGTTCTACTTGCCATGCCAATTGAAAGTTGGCATTTTGATTGAGGAGTCAAAAGCAAAAGGAAAAGTCAAAAGGGTTTAAACTATCACTCATATTTTTCCATAATTTAGATACCTTGGACTTTGTTTCTAGATTCCCATCATGAATCTTTGATTTATAACATAAGATCTTAACTCTTGCAGAGGTTTTCATGCTATACCCTGGAGCAGGGTTCACTCCACCAGATACTATAGCAACTTTCAGAGTTCAGGTAGGGCCTAAATCTTCATTCTAGATAAGATGATTCAATCATTTCATTAATTAAAGTTGATTGACCACCTTCTATGTACAAAGGATTTTAATATCTTGTGGTAGTTACATTTGTGTGTCAACTTGGCTGGGTCTGGTTGAGTGGCTGGGCAGCTGGATGTAGTATTCCCCATGATGAGGCTGGTAATCAACTCCATGGTGGAATCTACTGTGAGCAACTGAGTAACTGCCTTAGGGATGTGGTCTGCTTCCTGTACATAAGGAGAAACTTTGGGAACAGTCTCTAGCCTTTTAATGCACCTGAACTGTGCATGTAGCCAAGTCGCTGTTCAATAGCCTGCCATGCCTGCTGATCTTAGGACTTCATCTGGACTTGAATTAGTGGCCTGCCATGTGGTTTTTGACTTTGGGACTGTGCCTTTTCACTTGTCAACCTTGGGCTTGTTAGCCTCAGCCCCAGCAGCTGTCTGAGTGAAGAAAATCCTCCAGCTTCAGTGAGCCAGGAGCAGGAGGCAGAGCTGAAGCCCAAGGTGGAGGGGCTTTCACTGAGCCCCTCAAGACTGGCACTTAAAGCCTCCAACCTATAAGAGAATAAACTCCTGTTTGTTAAAGCCATCTAATTTGTGGTATATTCTTGTCAGAGAAGCAGTATGTAACCAAAACATATCTTTTTCAAATCTTTGTATGAAAACGTCCTAAGAGTTCAATTGGAGAATATCCCTGATATTTACTGCTCCTCTGATTGTGTGACTGACTGCATTAAGAAAAGTGAAGTATCTTATCATGGGAAATGTACTTTTTTTTTCCTCACTAGCAAAGATAATTCATCCTCATAGTGACCCTATAGGACAGAGTAGAATTGCTCAATAGAGTTTCCAACACTGTATATCTTTACGGAAGCAAATTGCCTCATCTTTCTTCTGCTTTGAGGCAGAATTGACTTGACAGCAATGAGTTTCATTTTATTTCTTTGGTTTAGGAGAGATAACTTGGATGCAGGGTATGTGATTTTGGGGGATCTGTTGTTGTTGTTGTTATGTGCTGTCGAGACGGACCTGACTCATAGCGACCCCTCCTTGGGTTTCCAAGGCAGTATCACTATGGATGTAGATTGCCCCACCTTTCTTCTGAGAAGTGGCTGGTGGGTTTGAACCACCAGCCTTCTGGTTAGCAGTTAAGTGCCTTAGGCACTATGCTACCAGAGAAGCAGTGATTGTTCATCTCAGATTGCCTAATATAATCACCTTTCAAATAGTAATCTGTCTTGTTCATACCTCTATTTACAGCACCAAAGTGAATGCCTACTGCATAATAAGTAAAAAACCCATTGATGTCAACCATAACAACCTTATAGGACAGAATACAAGGGTTTCCTAGAATGTAATCTTTACAGAAACTGACTGCCACATCTTTCTCCCAAGGAGTGGCTAGAAGGTTTGAACTACTGACATTTTGGTTAGCAGCTGAGCTCTTAACCACCACACACCAGAGATCCTTGCACATTAAGTGCACCCTAAATATTTGAAGGGACAAATGAATGAACAAATCAATAAATCAAAAGCATTAGACGTTTTGCCCTTGTTTTTGATCTGAAAAATATGGTTGTTGTTATGTGCCCTCGAGTTGGACCCGACTCATAGCGACCCCTCCTTAGGTTTCCAAGGCAGTATCACTACAGAAGTAGATTGCCCAACCTTCCTTCTGAGGAGCAGCTGTTGGGTTTGAACCTCCAGCCTTCTGGTAGCAGTCAAGTGCCTAAGGCACTAAGCTACCAGAGCTCCTGAAAAATATGGTTCTGACTCTTTTATGGGAGCATTTTCCTATAACAAACATATGTTGGTATCACAATGCCACACATTATTTGTAACATTCAATGCTTAAAAACATGTAATAAGACTTTCTGACAATAAGCACAGAGGACACATGAAATAAATATGTGGATTTCATTGGTAGAATTGTCTTTTAATGTTTATTTGTAGGAGTCCAAACTGCCATGGAGTCTAAGAAAATGTGAAGTTTCTATTCTTTCAAAAGATGGAAAAACTTGTGAGGTGGTCTTACATTGAGAACTGAGGTTCTGTAACTTTCTATTGCTAGAATCATCTGAATATATTTGAATAAATCAATATTCAACAACTTGAAGCTCTTTGCTGGCAGTCCATTTTAATATTCTTTGCCAACAGCTCTTTGCTTCAAGTTGTTTATCAGGAGAACGATCCACCTGCTCCTTTCCCTATTTCTTTGTCCCACATTGTTGGAAAGAGGATGCTATCTTGCTGCCTAAGCAATGTTTTAGAAATGATTCCTCAACTTTCAGGCACCAATCAAATGCAAAAGAGTCTTGACCTTTGGCTGGAAGAAGAAAAGGGGTCATTTGGCATGGGAACTTTTCCTTCCTCTGGCTGAAGATAAACCTAACTGCCTTTTTCCCCCTCTGTACACTTAAGACACATGAATAATTTGCCCTTAAGTTGAACTGCTCAGTTTCAATAAAGGTGTGTGTGTGTGAACTGTGTGAGTGTATTTGTGTATGCATGTGAGTTTTGTGAGTGTATGTGCATGTGTGTGTGTGTGTGTGTGTGTGATTAGGGGAGTTCAGTGAAAGTGGAACTGGATGTAAATACATTGATAAATAAAAGTTCCAGGGGACAAGAAAATGTACAGCCACTTTCTGAGTTAGCGTAACATGACATGGCATAGAGAATGTACTTCCAGATTAGTTGTGACTCAGTGCTTTCCAAAGTGTTTAATAGCAAAGATGTCACTTTAAAGACTGAAGTGTACTGACACAAGCCATGGTATTTTTAATCATGTCATTTGCATGTGTAAGCTGGACAAGAAGTAAGGAAGACCACAGAAGAACTGATGCATTTGAATTATGGTGTTGGCAAAGAATATTAAAATGGACTGCCAGAAGAGCCAACAACTCTGGCTTGGAGGGGTTAGAGCCAGAATACTCCTTGGAAGCTATGATGGCAAGTCTTTGTTTCAAGTGCTTTGGATATGTAATCAGGAGGGACCAATCAATGGAAGACATCATGCTTGGTAAAGTAGAGGGTCAGCAAAACAGAGGAAGAGTCTCAACGAGATGGATTGGCATAGTGGATGCAACAATGGGCTCAAATATAACAATGATTTTGAGGATGGCACTAGATTGGACAGTGTCTACTTCTGCTTTATGTATTGTCCCTATGAGTCATTGAGAACACTTGATTGTACTCATGAGGAACCTGTACCTTGACTAGGAGGCTGTCGTTCGAATGGAACAAGGGGACACTACATGGTTTAAAATCAAGGAGGGAGTGCGTCAGGGTTTTATCCTTTCCCCATATTGTGAAAGAACTCTTTCAATTGCTGAGGAGTAAAGATGTTTCCTTGAGGACTAAGGTGTGCCTGACACAGGCCATGATATTTCAAATCACCTCATATGCATGTGAGAGCTGGACAATGAATAGGAAAGACGGAAGAAAAGTTGATGCTTTTGAGTTGTGGTGCTGGTGAAGAATGCTGAAGTACCATGGACTGCTAAAAGAACTAACAGATCTGTCCCAGAGGAAGTGTAGCTGAGATGTTCCTTGGAAGCAAGAATGGCCAGACTTCATCTCACCTACTTTGGTTATGTTGTCAGAGGGAACCATTCCCTGGGGAAGGATGTCATGCTTGGTAAGGTGGAGGGTCAACAAAAGAGGGGAAGGCCTTTGACGAGATGGATTGACATGGTGGCTGAGACAATGGGCTCAAGTATAGCAAGGATCATGGAACTGGCAGGGGATTGGGCGGTGACTCCTTCTGCTGTGCATGGGGTCACTATGAGTTGGAAACAACTGGATGGCACCTAACAACAACTATGAGTCAGAACTGACTTGAGGGCACTTAACAACAACAACACTTTTCAAGAGCAATTTGGACTACAGCTCAGGAGAAGACAGGATGATCCCAATATATCCAAAGCCTATCAATCTCAGAAAAAAGGTGCCATATAAATACAAAGTATTGCTATTATTCTAGGCGTTTTCTTTATTCCACAATTTTGATATCACATTGTGAAAATCCAGAAGCACAGTTTCTGGAGACCTATTTTACTCTTATTCTTTCTTTTAATATCCAGTTATATCTTGGTTGGAGATGATATAAACACTTTCTCTCTCCCATTTTTCCTATTCTCCTTCTACACACACACATATAGCTATTTTTCTGGGGGAAAAAAAGGTACTTGTTTATGGCATTTTTATCTGTCATGGTGTGGACAATTATTATATATAGACATGCTGGAAAAATTCTCTGGCTTTCTGCTGGATTTGGATCCTGCATCCAGCTCATCATTATCTCCAGTACCTGGACTTTAATGAATGCCCTGCCGTTTTACCTGACAATATTGGATTTGTCATCTTTCAAAGCCAGCAGCCTGCTATACTGCATGCCAGTCTTGCATTCTCCAGCCCTTGAAGTTGTGTATGTCAGGCAAAGTATCCAGCTTGAAATTTGACCCAGGGGCTTGGGACCTGTCAGCCTCTACACCTGTGTGAGCCATTTCCTTGAGATAATTTTTTTTTTCTCTCTCTAACATCTACTGGTTTTGCTTCTCTTGCCTAACACATTTAGTGTCCTTTACGCACTGCCTACATATTACTGAGGCCAACTAAACTCAATATGACCTTTTCACTTAGCTAAAGTATCCTGGAAAATGATAATGGTCAATCATCTTTGTACTTACAAATTTAAATATTAAAAAAATTTAAGCAACATGAGGTAGCTAATCCAATGTGCTGTCCATTTTAAAGGCCATGATTTCATTTGAATGGTTAATAACTCATGTACTTAGTTTTTATTTTCCACTGAGTATTTTACTAAAAAAATGTCCTATAAATGTGCAGTGCACTTTCCTCCATCTTCAAAAATTAAAAACTACTGTCTGAAGGGCTCCAAAGAATCTCAGATATCAGAGTTTGAAAATTAGGTTTATACTCTGATGGATTTTCTGAAGGAATCTACTGGATGCTGCAGCTCATTATCATCCCACTAATTTTAAACTTCAAGACAATTTTAAGTTTCATCAATTCAGATCACTAATTCAGAATGTACAAACATTTAAATATATGGCTATATTAAATGAACAGACATTTAAAACTCTGTATTTGAATTTTGCTAAAGGTAATTAAAAAATGGTTGCAGTGGTAAATTGATAGGGAACTTCCAAAATGCAAGCTGGATTCAGAAGAGGACTTGGAATGAGGGATATCATTGCTAGTATTGGATGGATCTTGGCTGAAAGCAAAAAAGACCAGAAAAATGTTTACTTGTGTTTTATAGACTACATAAAAGCATTCAACTGTGTGTCTCATAACAAATTATGGATAATATTGAGAAGAATGGGAATTCCAGAAGACTCAATTGTGTTCATGAGGAAACTGTACATAGACCAGGAGACTGTTGTTTGAACAGAACAAGAGGATACTGCATGATTTAAAATGGAAGGGTATGCATCAGGGTTGTATCCTTTCACCATACTTACTAATCTGTATGTAGGAGCTCTGATAGCATAGTGCCTAAGGCACTTGACTGCTAACCAGAAGGCTGGAGGTTCAAATCCACCAGCCACTCCTCAGAAGGAAGGTTGGGCATTCCTACTTCCATAGTGATACTGCCTCGGAAACCCAAGGAGGGGTCGCTATGAGTCGGGGCAGACTCGATGGCAAATAACAACAACAACAACAACATGTCGAGCAAATAATCTGAGGAGCAACCTTGCTTACTGAAAGTGAAGTTAACTTGAAGCACCTACTGAGGAAGATTAAAGACTACAATTTGCAGTGTGGATTACACCTCAATATAAAGAGAGTGAAAATCCTCACAACTAGACCAATAAGCAGCATCACAATAAATGGAGAAAAGACTGAAGTTGTAAAAGATTTCATATCACTTGTTTCCACAATCAACACCAATGGAAGCAGCAGTCAAGAAATGAGACATCATATTGCACTGGGCAAATCTGCTGCAAAAGACCTCTTTAAAGTGTTGAAGAGCAAAGACATCTCTTTGAAGACTAAGGTGTACCTAACCCAAGCCATGGTGTATTCAATGGCTTCATATGAATGTGAAAGCTGGACAATGAATAAAGAAGACCAAAGAAGAGTTGATCCTTTTGAATTGTGGTGTTGTTGAAAACTGAAAGTCCTATGGACTGTCAAAAAGAACAAATAAATCTGTCCTGGAAAGTCGTGCAGCCAGAATGCTCCTTGGAAGTGGGAATGGCCAGATTTTGTCTCACCTACTTTGGTCATGTTGTCAGAGGGTCCACTTCCTAGAGAAGGATATCATGCTTGGTGAGTGGAGTGTCATTGAAAAAGAAGACCGTCAACGAGATGGAATGACATGTGGTTACAATGATGGGCTCAAGTACAGTAAAGATTATGAGGCTGGTGCAAGACCAAGCAGTGGTTTGTTCTGTTGTACATAGAGTCACTATGAGTCAGAGTTGACTGGACAAAACCTAACAACAACAACAACAAATATATATTTGGTGTGAATTCAACTCAACATGTTTATCTTTTTTTAAAACAAAGCTCAAGTGGTGTTAGAATTAGTAATTTTTTTTAATGAAACTTTAACTTCTGAATTTTTCTGAATTTAAGTTAATTTTTATCAAATTATTTTGTTTACAGCATATAGTCACAATGAATTAAATTTCCACAGAACTTGAACCTCAGATCCTTGGTATGTTATTTATCTCTGATCATGAATTTCTGCAGACTTAGGGAAATCATAAATATTCTTTAAACTCTAACAATTTTTTTGCTGGTGCAAAAAGGGCATGGAGGTGGCATCTTCTGATGTTCTCCAATGTCACAAGGGGGAAAAAGGGTCACTATCAACAGCCCAAGGCTTATTCCTATGTGGCCAGACATGCCACCACCCTCCAACCTTTTTACTAACTCTGACAACAACTGTTACCCTATGGCACTCACTACTTCTCTGCTGGGTTCGATAATTCATTGCAGTGATCACACAGAACTCACAGAACTCACAACATTCCTGGTTATGAAGTTTATTAGGGAAATAATAGGCTACAATTCAGGTTGAGGAACTCACTTAGGATACAGTTCTTCGATCAGAACAGTTTCCCCTCTGCGATGCCATTAGGCATAACTCTCTGACCCTTGACCTCTCGGCCTAGCCTCTGTCCTACTCAGGCAAGTGTTACAAAGCTGTTTTAGCTCTGTTGATAGGGGCACACAGGTACACCCCACTCTTCCAGCAAGCATCCTCCTCAATGGCACTCAGCTTTCTCGCTCCATGGGCCTGCACGGCCACTGCTCTGTCTCATGCCTCTTGGTTCCACTGCTGTCATCCTTCAGCCAGGTGTCTCTGCCAGATCATCTCTGCTAAGAAAGTCCAGCACAGGGATCTCCATTCCAAGGACAGGCTCCACTTCACCTCCAGCATTTCTCTCTTGGTGGCAGTGAGATCCCCTCTTCTGTCTCTAAGAAGGCTCATTTTAAGCCTGGCAGAGTACCAATGCCAACATCAGGGTTCTACATACCTAATGTGCATGGTTCCACCCAGTAATCTCGGGGGAGTTAGAGAGCCCGAGTCTAGAAAAGCCATACCAAGTAGCTCACTGCACCACAGCTAGTCACTGGTTAGATAATAATTTTTGTTTCAGGGTATACTGCTATCTACATCTAAAAAACAAAACAAAACAAAACCTCACTGTTACTGAAACGGTTACAACTCATAGTGATCCCTATCTGGTTTCCAAGGCTGTAAATCCTTATGGAAGAAGACTGCCTCATTTCTGTTCCATGGAGCAGCTGGTGGGATCAGAGCTCCTTGAAATCTAGATAGTAGTGATAAATATTTCATCCACTCTACGGATGAGAAAGCACTGACATTTCTAGTCTTGGCTAGAATGAGAAAATGTTCCAGAGGCTTAAGTAAGCTTTTCATGTTCCCATCTCCTATAACACTGGGCTTATTTTTAACTGGGAAGAATAACTGCTAAAATATTAACAATGAATGAGTATTTCCATTTCAGCTTTGATCAAGAGCTGCTTTAACATCCTAACACTTCTGGATGTGTAGAAACCATTTCAAAAATCATTAACATAGGGAGAAGAATACAGGCCCATTTCCCTTGCATCTTTTGTCTTTTTCTTGTGGTCCATTTAGTATCTATGCAAGCACTTATCCAGAGTCCCACCCCATGGCTGGTAATTAATGTACCAGGCAAGTCCTTCCTGACGCCACAAACTGTTGATATAGCTATGAAATTGATTAAAGGGCCCATGATAAGGTTTCCACAGTGACTTGATTTACTGCAGGTTAGGAGAAAACATGGAGCAAGGAAAGAGTATAAGATAAAACCTGAATATGCTTTTTGTGTTTTTTCAAAGTAGATTCTGATTTTCTCTGGTACTAAACATTTAGTATTTACTAAAACAAAAATATATCATAAAAGATTGAAAAAGGAAGCCAAAAATTGCTCTCTTCCCCAAATATGAACTGCTTTGAACCACAAAAGTAGTGTAGTGGCTAAGGCACTTGACTGCTAACCAGAAGGCTGGCGGTTCAAACCCCTCAGCCACTCCTCAGAAGGAAGATGGGGGCAATCTACTTCCATAAAGATACTGCCTTGGAAACCCAAGGAGGGGTCACTATGAGTCGGGTCCAACTCGATGGTACATAACAACAACAACAACACCCTTGCTTTGATTAAAGAAGTTGAATATACCAGTTGAGTCTTCACCAACAAGGCTTGTTAGGATGAAGAGGGCTCAGATATGTAATTTTTCAGTTTGGACCAGGTAGGTTGATACCTCTGTCCCAATTTACTCCTTGTTAGTGATGAGTGAGTTCACTGACAAGCTAGAAGATGAAGATTATAGTGTTGTGCAGGCTATGAGACATGAGAGCCTCTGAGACCAGCAGCCACTCATTTATAAGCAATCCATCTAAGCCTACACTTTGGAGAGGTTTGTCAGTATCTATGGTAGCACTGTAGACAAGGCACTTAGCTGCTAATCTAGAAGGTCAGGGGTTGGAAACTACCACTGGCTCCCCAGGAAAAATGTGTGGTAGTCTATTTCTTTAAAGATATATATCCTTGAAAACTTTATGAGGCAGTTCTACATTTGTCCTATAAGGGTCGCTTCTAGTCAAAATAGGGAGCTCTGGTGGCATAGAGCCTAAGGCGTTTGACTGATAACCAGAAGGCTGGTGGTTCAAACCCACCAGCCACTCCTCAGAAGGAAGATTGGGTAATCTACTTCCGTTGTGATACCACCTCGGAAACCCAAGGAGGGGTTGCTAGCTATGAGTTCGATCCAACTCGACAGCAGTGAGTTTTTTTTAATGGGTCAAAATAGTTTGTGGCAGTGTTTTTTTTTTTTTTTTTTTTTAATAACTGCATTCTTGCTTAAGCACAAATGCCTAAAAATACAAAAGATCACAACCATAGTCTTTTAGTTACTCACTGCCATCCATTGAGTCATTTCTGATTCATAGAAACATTATAGGACAAAAGTTAGGAGCACCCCATAGGGTTTCCAAGGCTGCAAATCTTTATGAAAGCTGACTGCCTCATCTTTCTTCCATGGAGTGGCTAGTGGGTTTGAACTGCCAACCTTTAGGTTAGCAAGTGAATGCTTTAACTACTATGCCACTAGTGATGCCACCACCAATGATATCCTTTATTGTGGGAGTGGAAAAGAGTGTGTTCTATGCTCTTTGATATAGCTGTCTTATAAAAACATGACATCACATGTAAGGTCAGTCTCCAAAAGGAAGAAAATGATTTCTTGTGTGTGTGTGTGTGTGTGTGTGTGTGTGTGCATGCATGAGTATGCACAGGCCTACAAGTGCACATTTGTTAGAGTTTTAAGGAAAATGGGTTTCCATGGGGAGGAATGAATATAAAGAAGAAGATAAATAATTGCTCCTGAAGCATAGCATGTATTATCAAAGTTCAATTTTTGAATTTCACCTCACACACAAATTAATGCCATATTCATTTGTAAGCAGTAGAGTGTTAGGGAAGAAAAAATTGACTTCAATGTAGTAGTGCCTGGATTTAAATCCTAGCCATATGTTAGATACGTGACTTGAGACAAAATTATTGAATCTCTGAGCTTTAGTTTTCTTATGTGTGAAAGCAAGTGTGTTAACTTCTCTTTCAGGATCATTGTAAAAATTCAATAAGATAACATCTGTCCATCATCCAGCAGTGTGCCTAGGAAGGGGTGACAGTCAATAATTCTCAGATCCTTTTTCTCTCTCTATTAAGAACTTGATTTGGGCTAATAAAATATCATATCGCAGAGATTTATCGTAACTATCACCAACAGGCTCAAAATGGGTAGGGAGAGGAAATGAAATAATTTATTTACTGTTGAAAATGTACCAGTGGATAGATAACTAATGGTACATTAAGTCTTAATCCTTTATGACAAGTCTTTTTCAGATGCTGAAATCTGGGAAGCAACTCCTGTTATCTTTACTTTTTTCTGCCCCTCCCCAAATCAGAAATTTGCCATGAACAAATCCTGAAAGGGGGGCCATGTTTCTAATTCTTCCACAGCCTTTTGTGTGGCAATTGCTGAATCAGGATCTTTTAGTTTAAAATCAGAATTTCAGAGTTGAAAAAATACTGGAATCCAGTACTTCAAGTTTTAAGGCACATTAGAGTCACTTGAGAAGCCTGATAAAAATGGAGACTTGCAGGACCCACCCCAAGAGATCCTATTTCTGTAGATCTGGGCCCAGAGTTCCTGGATTTTTAAAAGAAATGTTCCAAATATCTCTGATGCATGTGGCTGCTGCCCTGAAGGATGTCTAATTAAGCTTCCCAATCAGTGCAGGGTCACTCATAGCTTGGATTCAGTGCCAAATTGCCAAGGAAAGTGTCAGGTTTTGGAAGGACTGATGATTATACAATTTAGGGTCCTACTTTAAGAAGACAATACAAAAATTTCTCACTTTTGCAATTTTGTCAAAGATCTATATAAACATATTGTTAGGACTTCCTCCAAAGGCTTAACCGGTCTGTGTAAATGCAAGGTCAGTAGCTCAAGCTTCATCATAATAATAACAATAAAACAAAACTCACTTTCTGGCTCATAGAGACCCCTCCTTGGGTTTCCGAGGTGGTATCTCTATGGAAGTAGATGGCCCAATCTTCCTTCTGAGGAGTGGCTGGTGGGTTTGAACAGCCAGCCTTCTGGTTAGCAGTCAAATGCCTTAGGCACCACGCCACCAGAGCTCCCTAAGCTTCATAGCTACAGTAAATTCACTTCTGAGAACCATCTGTGACAATCTTTCTTTGTTAGTATCTCTTTATTTTACGTGATGAACAAAGCAAAAAATGGAGAAATAAGGTTAACTTGCCTGTGGTCACACAGCCTGTAAGTGACAAAACTGGGACTTGAATTCAGGCAGCCTTTGTTCTTTTCACCATGACAACATAATGCCTCTTACAGATACTTCCTGTTTTCTGAAAACCATAGTCAGTGCTTCTCCTTATTGCCATTACAGGAGCCACATTTACACTCTTAATGGATGGAATAATTAAAGTGCTGATGACAATAAATAAAGAGATAAAATGATTCAGGGAATATTGTGGAATTACGAGTAACTGTTAAATGCCCATATTTATTTGTACATTTTCACATTTAAAAAATCTAAATTGAAAGTACACAATCACTCAAAAATGTATTGAAAAACACATATATTGTTAATAATTGATGAGAGGCCTAGGTGATTAAAAAAGGAAGATAGAGTTCTGAATCCCAAATTTTCTGTTCTAATAATAAGACAGGGGTGTGCACCGAGGGGGGGGGAGTGAGATAATGGTAAACATGTAAGCAGCATGAGGAAGTATGTGGAAAGCCTCAGCATTCAGGGAAGAGTGAAATCATATTCTTAACCCCCACAAAAGTATAACTACATTAAGCAAAAATAAAAGGAATAAACAAAGACTAATGACATGGACTGCTAATTGGCTGCTCCAATATTCTGTTAGTAACAAAACTCTTAATTTTAGCAGTTTAGGGTAAAGAGTAAATGTGGATTAAATTCTGCTTGAAGAGCTATAAACAGAAGTGTTGTGTGGTAAACTCCAGAAAACGTTCTTAAAAGACAGCTGGCATGCTCCGTTTGTTTCTTTATCTTCCCTTTTCTGCTTTCTATTGAATGGACTGCAGACTGGTGGCTGGAACTTCAGCAATCATATTGGTTCATGAGACTGCACACTGAGGTTGGCAAAGCATCAAGATAAATGGAGCCCAGGGTCTCTAGTGTTCGTGGAGCTACTGCATTAGCCACCAACTGCTTATCTCCAGATTATATTCATCAGAGAGAGGCAGAGTAAACAATTTCATTTAAGAAACAATTACTTTGAGTTCCTGGTATTTGCAGCTGAACTTAATTCTAACTGATACAAATCTTTTTGGGTCCAACCATCATTCTGATAGAAAGACTCTACTGAATAGAAGAGGTGTAACTGTAAATAACATAACATGACTATACATTTTTAAATAAATGCATTATCATTATCCACATTATTATCACATATCCAAATAAAACTATCCCTTACAAAACAGTACTTTGTGGGCCCAATCATACTGCTATTGGTCAAATTAAAATTATAGTTTTTTCTTTGAAAGTATATGCAGATGATTCCCACAGACACTATACTCCAAATTAGGTGTTTTTATTGGATATTTAGAGGTTTTGATGGCATAGTGCCTAAGGTATTTGACTGCTAACCAGAAGGCTGACGGTTCAAACCCATCAGCCACTCCTCGGAGGGAAGATTGGGCAATCTACCTCCATAGTGATACTGCTTTGGAGACCAAAGGAGGGATTGCTACGAGTCAGATCCAACTCAAAGGCAGAGAGTTTTTTTTTTTTTTTTAACTGGACTTTTGTTGGACTATTTATGCCACCAAATCATATTTTATCCTCTTTTTATGTCTGAGAATTTCCCCACATATGAATTTTGATAACTTCTCCTGCTCATTCTCCAGCCTTCTATCATGTTTCACTAATTATTTATTATCTACACTGTTACTTACTAACACTATCTCATATCTTCCTCTAGAACAGAAGTTCCATGAGGGTGGGGGTTATATCTTATTGTCTTACTCAGACCCTGACATTAGTACATAATTGTCCTGGGTACATAGTGCTGTTGTAGTTGTTAGGTGCCATCTGTTCGATTCCGACTCACAGCGACCCCATGTACAACAGAATGAAACACTGCCTGGTCCTGAGCCAGCCTCTCAATACTTGCTACACTTCAGCCCATCATTACAGCCACTCTGTCAATCCATCTTGTTGAGGGTCTTCCCCTTTTTCATTGACCCTCCACTTCACCAAGCATGATATCCTTCTCCAGGGAATGGTCCCTTCTGACAACATGACCAAAACAGATGAGACAGTCTCATCTCATTCTCATTCTCGCTTCCAAGGAGCACTCCGGCTGCACTTCTTCCAGGATAGATTTTTTCACTCTTCTGGCAGTCCATGGTACTTTCAGTATTCTTCATGAGCACCACAATTCAAAGGCATCAACTCTTCCTTGGTCTTCATTATTCATATATGAAGTGCTCATCTACATTGTTAGTGCTCAGTTACTATTTTTCAAAAACAAATATGAGGGTAGAGCTCATCTCTCAATATGTTGTTGTTTTTGTTGTTGTTAAGTGCCGTCGAGTCATTTCCAACTCATAGTGACCCTATGTAGAGCATAATGAAACACCGCCCAGTACTGAGCCAGCTCCACGATTCTTGCTACACTTGAGCCCATTGCCACTGCCCCCGTGTCAATCCACCTTGTTGAGGGCCTTCCCCTCTTTCATGGACCCTCCATTTTACCAAGCATGACATCCTTCTCCAGGGAATGGTCCCTTCTGACAACATGACCAAAGTATGTGAGATGAAGTCTGAACATTCTCGCCTCCAAGGAGCATTCTGGCTGCACTTCCTCCAGGACAGACACGTTAGTTCTTTTAGCAGTCCATGGTACTTTCAGCATTCTTCACCAACACCACAGCTCAAAAGCATCAATTCTTCTTTGGTCTTCCTTATTCATTGTCCAGCTCTCACATGCATATGAGGTGATTGAAAATACCACAGCTTATGTCAGGTGCTCCTTAGTCCTCAAGGTGACATCTTTGCTCTTCAGCACTTAAAAGAGGTCCTTTGCAGCCAATTTGCCCAGTGCTATACGTCATCTGATGTTCTGACTGCAGCTTCCATTGGTGTTGATTGTAGAAGCAAGCAATGTAAAGTCTTCAACAACCTCAATCTTTTCTCCATTTATTGTGATGCTGCTTATAGGTCCAGTTGTGAGGATTTTTGTTTTCTTTATATTGAGGTATAATCCATACTGCAGACTGTATTCTCCAGTCTTCATCAGTAAGTACTTCAAGTCATCCTCACTTTCAGCAAGCAAAGTTGTGTCATCAGCATATCACAGCTTGTTAATGATTCTTCCTCCAATCCGGATGCCACACTCTTGGTCACGTACTCCAGCTTCTCAGATTTTTTGCTCAGCATACAGATTGAATAAGTATGGTGAAAGGATACAACCCTTCTTGATTGTAAACCATGCAGTGTTACCTTTTTCTGTTTGAACAACAGCCTCCTGGTCTATGTAAAAGTTCCTCATGAATACAATTAAGTGTTCTGGAATTCCCATTCTTCTAAATGTTATCCACAATTTGTTATGATCCATGCAATTAAATGCTTTTGCATAGTCAGTGAAACACAAGTAAACATCTTTCTGGTATTTTTACTTTGAGCTAAGATCCATCTGACATCAGCAATGATATCCCTCATTCCATGTCCTCTTCTGAATCCAGCCTGCACCTCTGGAAGTTCTCTGTCAATATACTGCTGCAATCGTTTTTTAAATTATCTTCAGTAAGATTTTACTTGCATGCAATATTAATGATATTGTTTGATAACTTCCACATTCTGTGGGAGCACCTTTCTTTGGAATGGGTACAAATTGGAATCCTTTCCAGTCAGTTGGCCAGGTAGCTGTGCCTCCACTGGGGCATCTGTATGTTGAAACATCTCAATGGGTATTCTTTCAATTCCTGGCACCTTGTTCCTTGCCAATTCCCTCAGCGCAGCTTCGACCTCTTCCCTCAATACCATTGGTTCTTGAACATACGCCACCTCCTGAAATGGATGAAGATCAGCCAGTTCTTTTTGGTACAGTGACTCTGGGTATTCCTTCCATCTTCTTTTGATGCTTCCTGCATCATTCAATATTTTGCTCATAGAACCTTTCAACATTGCAACACGAGGTTTAAATTTTTTCCTCAGTTTTTTCAGGTTGATAAATGTTGAGTGTGTTTTTTCCTTTTGGTTTTCTAACTCCAGGTCTTTGGACATTTCATTATAGTAATTGGCTTTGTTTGCTTGAGCTGTTCTTTGAAATCTTCTGTTCAGCTCTTTTATCTTGTCATTTCTTCCATTTGCTTTAGCTACTCTTCACTCAAGGGTATTTTCAGAGTCTCTTCTGACATCCATTTTGGTCTTTTCTTTCTCATCTTTTTAATGACCTCTTGTTTTCTTCACGGATAATGCTCTTGATGTCATTCCACAATTCTTCTGGCTTTCAATCACTGGTGTTCAATGCATCAAATCTATTCTTTTGATGGTCTCTAAATTCAGGAGGAATATATTCGAGATCATCTTTTGGCTCTTGTGGACTTGTTTTAATTGTCTTCAATTTGAAGTTGAACTTGCATATTAGCAGTTGATGTTCTGTTCCACAATCAGCTCCTGGCCTGGTTTTGGCTGAAGACATGAGCTTTTCCATCACCTCTTGCCACAGATATAGTCAATCTGATTCCTGTGTATTCTGTCTGGTGAAGTCCATATGTATAGCTGCCGTCTGTGTTGCTGAGAAAAGGTATTTGCAATGAATAAGTTGTTGGTCTTACAAAATCCTATCATACCATCTCCAGAGTTATTTCTGTCACCAAGGCCAATTTTTCCAACTATCAGTGATTCTTCTTTGTTTCCAACTTTTGCATTCCAATCACCAGTGATAAGGAATGCATCTTGATTGCATGTTCAATCAATTTCAGACTGCAGAAGTTGATAAAAATCTTCAATTTCCTCATCTTTAGCTTTAGTAGTTGGTGCATAAATTTGAATAATAGTCGT
>NW_006921718.1:579368-580560 GCF_000298275.1 Orycteropus afer afer | reverse complement strand
GGGTTTGAACAACCAACCTTCTGGTTAGCAGTCAAGTGCCTTAGGCAATACGCTACCAGAGCTCCTATGCTACCTTTTAGTGGGAGGTAAATGGATAGAGAAGCTAGAGTAATGGTTTATCCATTCTGGTAATAGTGATGATGGTGGGGGCAGCAGGAACATCCCATTTCCGGGGCACAGTGACTATAGTTCCATTGAGAAAAACTAGCTTCATCCCATGTGGGGAGCGGTGGTGCAAACTTGGTGTCTAGCAGTCTGGTGGTGGCACTTTCCTTACTAGACTGCTTTGGATAGGATCAGGCTGCCCATCCTCTTCCCCTTATTTCTATTCATGCTCTAAGCCTGCTTCCAACTCTCTCCCAGGATGCTGTGAGATTCACCATACTTACATAATAAATTCTTTTTGTATAACCTATCAGATTGGTCTTCCCTGCTGATTCCATATAAATTGCAACCCTAGCATCTCCTGTTCCTATCATTCTGCTTTATTTTGATTATTTTTCTGTCAACTATGTTTTACTTGTCTCCTCCAATTAGAAGACAAACTTCATGATGAAAAGGGGTGTTTTGTTCTTTTTTGTTTCCCCATTTCATTTAGCAGGTATTTGACACATATTTACAGAATTCATGCTTATATAAGTGCATAAAGCAGCCAAAGTCAGTAACTAATAAACCTCCTATCACATTTTCCTTTTCAAAGGAAGATGTACTAGGAGTACCTGTTTCATCTAAGGTACTGTGCTTCTCCACAATTTGTACAACACTTTGAAGTTCTCCTTCCATCATTTTCCTGCTACATTGTATGGTTCAGTAGTTCAAAATTATTATTTTATTCAATAGTGGGATCGCTGCTACTGTTATTGTGGCTAAATCACAGTCAATGCTCAAGAGAGGTTTGTTGAATAAATGAATGAGTTCCATGGATTGTGATTTACTCTGCAGGGACTAACATTTTATCACTTACTCATTAGTCAAGAATCATATCCCAGTACTTTCTAGACAATTGCCTACGGAGGTGAAAAGTGTAGTATAAATATTTAACATACTAGGCTGATAACCTAAGGGGATAAAAAGCCAGGAACCCAGAAAGAAGAGCAGTCAGCCCCAGGGTTACAGGTGAGGAGAGACAACTCAGGGACGCCCGAAGTAGCAAACAGGAAGAGCAGGAGAAAGGGGATTAAAAGCCAGGAAG
>NW_006921718.1:569217-576218 GCF_000298275.1 Orycteropus afer afer | reverse complement strand
AGGTCTGTCCTGGAGGAAGTGCAGACAGAATGCTCCTTGGAAGCGAGAATGGCCAGACTTCGTCTCACCTATTTTGGTCATGTTGTCAGAAGGGACTATTCCCTGGAGGAGGATGTCATGCTTGGTAGGGTGAAGGGTCAACGAAAGAGGGGGAGGCCTTCAATGAGATGGATTGACACGGTGGCTGCAATGATGGGCTCAAGTATAGCAGGGTTTGTGGGGCTGGTGCGGGATTGGGCAGTTTTTCATTCTGCTGTGCATGGTGTTGCTATGAGTTGGAAACAACTTGACGGCACTTAACAACAACAACAACAGGCTGATAACCACAAGTTTGGTGGTTCCAGACCACTCAGAGGAATCTCAGAAGAAAGACCTGGTGATCTGCTTCCAAAAAGTAGCCACTAAAAACTCTATGGAGCACAGTTCTGCTCTGACACACAAGTCAGACTCAATGGGACCACTGATGGTACTGGAATTAGCAATTTAGTTCAAGAACCAGTTCAGCCAGAGTCACTGCTTTTTTCAAAAACAAGAGCAACAACAATTTAATAAAGAATACAAAGCAAAATAAAAATAAATAAATAACAATGAAGAAAAAATCCTGGCCTAGTGAGAGGGTTAGTATGTCAACAGATTTTGCCATATGGGAAAGGGAGTAGAACAATAAAAGTCATCTTTAATTCTGTTGGTACAATTTTGCAGACAGTGGGCCTGAGCTGTGTTTTGTAGAGAATGGGGAGCAAAGGGAAGGGAAAAATAGGCTCTTTAATATTGCTACAGCAAAAAGTATAGGAGAGAATGACTAAGGGTGAAACCAGTCATGCTGACAGGGGACAGATCATGCAAGGATTAGACTTCACTGTGTGGGTAACAGATTTAACTGGGGGCCTAGTAGTTGAAAGAAGTTAAGTTTTAGATAGAGCATCTAGGAAACAGTATGAAGGAAGGATTTGGGGGATAAGAGTTATAGAACAGCAGAAAATTTAGGAATTTATCATAATAGTCTAAAGGAAAAATGATGGGGCCTATTCTGAGGAAAGAAACTCTGGTAGTGCAGTGGCTAAGCCCTTGGCTGCTAACTGAAAGGTAAGGGGTTTAAATCTACCAGTTGCCCCATGGGAGAAGATGTGACAGTCTGCTTCTGTAAAGATTACCCTCTGCCACTGAGTTAATTCCAACTCATAGTGCCCCCACTTGGTTTCTAGGACTGTTGATCTTTACAGAAATAGATTGTTTTATTTTCCTCCCATGGAGCAGTAGGTGGGTTTATACCACTGACCTTTGGATTAACAGCCAAATGCCTTAATGACTATGCCACAGATTACAGCATTGGAAACCATATTCGCTAGTTCTACTTTGTCCTATAGGGTCACTACAGGTCAGAATTGGCTCAATGGCAATGAATTTTTTGGTTTATACTGAGGTAGACTTAAAAATATGTGAGGTTTATTTTAATTATTTAAAAACATGTTACACAAGAAGGTTTTCTTTAGTATCCCTTTCCTTGGGACAGTGGTCACAAAGAGGATTATTTATTTGAGAAGTGAACTTCTAACTGGCAATCTTCAATAAATAAGGCATCAAAAATTTCACATATGATTTAAGCATATCAGTCACTTGATATTTGTGAAATACAAAAAATCAATCAAATTGTTCTTATACAATATCACAGCTGGAGGATGTGATGTGAATGCAAACATCTGAAGTACAAAGGTAGTAAGCGGAGGACATAAAACTACTTATTTAGGATAACAGCAAGTGATGTAGAAAGTAGGAGCAGATGTTTGATCATAGAAGCAAAATCGATCAGTTCATGATTGTAGAATCAATACTAATCATGACAAATTAGCTACATTTTAGAATAATTGCCTTTTGGAGGGCAATTAATAACAAATTAATTAAATTAATAAGTACATTTTTTCAAAAAAGGGAAAAGTTGTTCTTTCTAAATAAATAGCATATTAGAGACAGAATCAATTGCTCAACAATTACTTCTCAAAGTCTTGTTAAATGTCAATACTGTGAAAGACTACATTATCTAACTGTGACTCAGTACTGTATCCATAACTCTTATTTTCAATGTTAATGACTCACATTCAAACATGTTTGATGTTTCTCTTAGTAAATTGAATTTTTGGCTGTCTCATAGACATCATAGTTTTAGAGATGGAAGAGATCTTTAAGACTGTTTCACTAATATTCAGCCCAAGTTTCTAAATGTAATTCTGTGCCTTCTGGACATACATCCTTATCACAAGCATTTTTGTTCTTTTCATAATTTCTTTGCTGAGAAGTAGATATACATGATAATATAATATATATATGTATATACAATATGTGATTATCCTAAATATCACATACACCTTTAATGTGTCTTCAAATGTCATTGCATGTCTAGATTTGTGAATTTTCATGTTTGTTGGTACAGAACTACTACATTTGTTCTAAAAAGCTTAAAAGTTTGGTGACAATTTTCTCCTTGCCCTTCAGAGCTAAGCTCAAATGTCATTTCCTTAGGGGAAGTTTCCCTGATTACTGACACCAAGTTGGGTCCCTTATTACACACTATATACTTCTAACAATAGAACTTACCAAAAATGTAAATAAAGTTATAATTTTAATGTCCAGCTTTGCATTGCACTATAACCTCATCAAAGAAAAGGAATGTTCACTTTAGTGTTTCCAGCTTCTAGTAGAAGTACACATATTACTTGATCTATGTGATGTGTCCAAAAATGATTAAATAAATGAACAAACTTAACAAAGTGTATTTGAACTCTTTGTGCTGACTTTGACTGTGAAAATTGTGAATTAGCCAGAGTTTGATTTGGGAACATTTTTATTTCTATTCTTGGTCAAGTGGCTATTCTTCCTCATCTGTGATTGTCCACTTCATATTTCAGGTCCCTTAATACTACTTTTTCAAAAAATTCATTTAACATATGTCTGGTAATATCGGTTATGTGTAGGTTTGAACTTCTGAATTTTATATTCCTTTGGTAACTTGCTGTTATTGCTGTTAGGTGCTGTCCAGTTAGCTCTGACTCACAGTGGCCCTATGAATTACAGAACCAAATGTTCACTGGTCCTGCACCATCTTCCTGATCGTAGGATGATTGGGTGCATTGGTGTGCGTAGTGTGTCAGTCCATCTCATTTAGATTTCTACTTTTTTTTTTTTTTTTGCTAAACCTCTACTTTTCCAAACATGATGTCCTTTTCCAGTGATCAATCTTTCCTGATGATGTACCCAAAGCAAGTGGGCCCAAGTCTCATCATTCTTGCTTCTAAGGACCATTCTGGTGGTCTTTCTCCTAAGACTGAGTGGTTTGTAACTTATTATCACCCAGCTAGTCAGAAAGTCTAAAATAAATTGGGGGATATTTGGAGGTTACATAGTATAAATTCTTTCATAATCAAGCACTTTCTTTAGTAATGTATGTGAGTATTGTTGAACACTTTTGGTCACCCTGAAGCAGCTCACTTCTTTGTAAGGAAGCCCAACCCTTTGTTGTACTTCTCTAATTGTTGGGAGTTTCTTCTTATGTAAAGTCCCTTGCAGGTACTGGTGCTGTCTTCTGAACAAAACTTTCATCTTTCCTATGACAGACCTCTCTATATTGGAAGGAATCTCTTATGTCTTTTCAAAGGAATTTAAATATTCACCATTCCTTCACCTCTTCCTCACTGAACATTTTCTCAGAAGTTTTCCCTAACTGGCCTTTTTTTTTTCTTTCTTTCTTTCTTTTTTTTTTAAATTAACTCTTTTAAAAACTGAGCACAGTATCCCTCAGATGATAAAATTAGAGTTCTGAACACTGGAGATGTTGCCATATATAAGTGCAGTGTAATGAATTACTTAGTATGGCTCTTCTAGCCATCATCTTCAATTTTGTGGTGTATTGTAAATCCTAATCCCTATGCTTGTTTAGGAGCTCTGGTAGCATAGTGCCTAAAACACTTGACTGCTAATCAGAAGGCTGGTGGTTCAAACCCACCAGCCACTCCTCAGCAGGAACGTTGGGCAATCTGCTTCTATAGTGATACCATCTCAGAAACCCCAGGAAGGGTCACTACGAGTCACCAACTTGCAGGCACATAACAACAACAACATGCTTGTTTAGAGTGGGATGTATCTTGAGTCCCATCTTGCAGTAGAATGTGACTCAAGTCACCACCCTTAGCTTCTGTGAGGGTATATTTACAGGAATGTTCTGGGAAAGTTTGTTCCCTCCTGTACCTTCTGAGGCACAAAATGCCATAAAGGTTGCTCTGTCTGTCAATAAGACAGAGGTTACAGATGGCTATGGGACAGATTCCCTGGGAAGAATGGCATGCATACAGCAGTCAAGTTGATTACATAGGATCCATGATGCCAGTGGCTCCAGTTGCTATAAATGGGTCCTCATAGGAATAGATACTTAGTCTGGACTGGGCTTTGCTTATCCTGTGACAGATACAATTGCCAAAAACACAATTAGAAGATTTGAACAAAAGATACTGTACCAGTTTGGGCCACGGAGTTATATTTCCTCAGACCAAGGAACATACTTTACAGCCCAAAGGGTGCAATAATGGGCCAAGAAACATCATGTTATGAGGATCACCACTGGACAGACTCCTACATTTTTCTGGGGGAACTGGGGAAGAGGAGGTATGGGAGAATGCTGGTGCCACTGTACAATTCTTCCCCACATCACCTGGCATAGCTTTCTTCCTACCAGAAGCTGTGGTCCCAGGACCCAGGATGCAGCTGTGGGTGCCAGAGGCAGGGGTGATCCCCAAGCAAGAGACTCTAACTATACCCCTGAACCTGTACACCAAAATTCCCAGGGGCCTTATGGGATGGATTGTACCTTCCTCCCATCTGGTAAAACTGGGGCTGACAGTAAATGCTACCTTGTTGTCTAGTGGTCAAAATAGCCTACTAGTTTTATACGTACGGAACAGTACCCGACAAGAATGGGAGTGGACTGAAGGGGAAGCACTTGCTAGACTTGTCTTGCTACCAACAATCTGGACTAGCACAGGAGCTGAAATAAATGACAAATGGAAGGAAGGAGAAATAATAGCTGAAGGTAAAGGAATAAATCAATGGATTATGCAATGGGAGAAACCTAACATTATGCTGATACCTAGAGACCCAACCAAAAGAAAAAAAAAAAAAAATCACTGCCGTCCAATCACTTCTGACTCACAGCGACCCTTCCTTGTGTTTCCAAGGTAGTATCTCTTTGGAGGTAGATTGCCCAATCTTCCTTCTGAGGAGTGGCTGGTGGGTTTGAACTTTCAGATTTCTGGTTAGCAGTTAAATGCCCTAGGCACTATACCACCAGAGCCTCCAGAGAGACTCAAAGTGACGGAATAATTTTATCTCAGTTAAATTTGATCAGAGGTCAGAAAGGGTGATGATGAAATAAACTTTTAGAGCACCTGATCAGATCAGATGGTTACCTACAGCAGACCTGAATGGCTGATATCTGAGCCCTTAGGACTCTTTGATCTACTGAAGTACTAATTGTTAATTATTTTGAGACTGGTAAAATGATTGGAGGGACAAATTAATTTTTCAGGGTAAAAGGGCCAATGGCTAGAAGAGCCAGGGGGTGGCCTGCAGTTCAGGCAATTGCTTAATATGGCCCTTCTAGCCATCATCCTCCATTTTGTGATGTATTGTAAATCATAATCCCTATGGTGCCTAAGGCACTTGACTGCTAACCAGAAGGCTGGTAGTTCAAACCCACCAGCCACTCCTCGGAAGGAAGATGGGGCAATCTACTTCCGTAGTGATACTGCCTCGGAAACCCAAGGAGGGGTCACATGAGTCTGGTCCGACTCGATGATACATAACAACAGCAACAACATATATATATAGGAATATTCTGGGAAAGTTCACTCTCTCTTGCTCTGGTTTTGCATTTGGTATATCATCATCTCATCCCTGGGCTTGAGATAGCAGCCATCATCTGATCTGCCAATTTGGGTTCACCAACCTCTGCAACTACGTGAGTTGGGAGAACCCTCCAGACCTACCCACAGACCTGGGACTTACTAGCCTTCCAGCCTCCCAGCCTCCACCACCACAATGTGAGCCATTTCCTAGGGAGTTTGTGAGTTCTGTGAGATGTTACAGTGAACTATGGAATCCTAAAATGGGTGGTTATTATTGAGGGAAGGAAGAGGAGTTGATGTCAGAGATGATGGGGTGGCATGGTAGTTTGGAAAATTTGGACATTTGGGACATCTTTAATTTCTGCCACATAGGGACCAGCCTTGTGCTCATCTTTCTAAAAGAAATTATTCAAGCAGTGAGTTTCTGAAGGATCCCAGGATTCAAAATTAACTCCCTATTAGTTTATTCTAAGGACATGTTGTTGTTGTTGTTGATGTTTGCCTTCGAGTCGGCCCCGACTCATAGCGACCCCTCCTTGGGTTTCCGAGGCAGTATCACTATGGAAGTAGGATTGCCCAACCTTCCTTCCGAGGAGTGGCTGGTGGGTTTGAACCACCAGCCTTCTGGTGAGCAGTCAAGTGCCTTAGGCAGGTCATGATAAAAACTCTATACATACTCCTTACTTATCAACTATTCATTATACATCATTTCACATTTACAATAGTAAAAATCTCCTATCCAATTATTTTGTGCCTTAATGACATACATCTGGCAGCAACAAATGCCAAAGTCAGAGGCATGAGTAACACTTCTGGTGAGTTTTTAAGATCATGTGTCAGTTTGGCTGGGTCGTGATCTTCAGTGGTTTGGAAGTTATAGAATGATGTAATTTGGCAGTTATGTAATGATGTAGTCATCTCCATTTTTTGATCTGATGAAGTCATCCTCCATTTTTGCATAACATTTATTTTTGCATAAAGACCTGGTCTTTAGAAACTATGTCAATAAGGGATGTGTAGGTGCACTTTTATTTGCTAGACTGTATCAAGGAGCTCTGGTGGCGTAGTGCCTGAGGCAACTGACTGCTAACCAGAAGGCTGGTGGTTAAA
>NW_006921718.1:567398-568985 GCF_000298275.1 Orycteropus afer afer | reverse complement strand
ATCTTCTTCGGTGAAGTGTCTATTCATGTCTTTTGCCCATTTTTTAATTGAATTGTTTGTCTTTTTGTTGTTGAGGTGTTGGAGTTTTCTATAAATTCTATAGCTAAGTCCCTTGTCAGATATGTCATTGCCAGATATTTTTTCCCAATCTGTAGGTTCTCTTTTGGAGAAGTCTCTGGAAGCACATAAAAATTTATTTTGAGAAGGTTTCATTCATCTAGTTCTCTTCTGCTGTTTGTACATCTTGGATCATGCTTGATAGTCTATTTATGCCATATATTAAAAAAAAAAAAAATACAACCCAAACTCACTGCCATAGAGTCAATTTCAAATCATAGCAACCCCTCCTTGAGTTTCCACAGCAGTATCACTACAGAAGTAGATTTGCTCCTAGTTTTTCCTTGAGGAACTTTATAGTTTTAGGTTTTACATTTAGTCTTTGATCCATCTGAGGTCAGTTTTTGTGTATGGTGTGAGGTACAGATCTTGTTTCATTTTTCTTCAAATGGATATCCAGTTTTGCCAGCACCATTTATTACACAGACAATCTCTTCCCCACTTACTGGTTTTGGCCCTTGGTCAAAGATAAGCTGACCATAGGTTGATGGATCTATTTCTGAGTTCTCAATTCTATTCCATTGTGTGTATGTACCATAGCTTGGTTATTCATCCTCCAGTTGATGGACATCTTGGTTGTTTCCATCCTGTCCATCTGTCTGTCATTGTACCAATACCAGGGAGTTTTGACTACTGTGGCTGTATAGTAGGTTTTGAGGTCCAGCAGTGTGAGACCTCTTACTTTGTTCTTCTTCAGTATTGCTTTGCTTATCCAATGTCTCTTTCCTTTCCATACAAAATTAGTGATTGGTTTTTCCACATCCTTAAAGAATGTTGATGAGATCTGGATTGGGATTGCATTGAATGTATAGATTGCTTTGGGTAGAATTGACATTTTCACAATGTTCAATCTACCTATCCACAAGCATGGTATGTTCTTCCATTTATGTAGATCTCTTATGGTTTCTTGAAGTAGGCTTTTATAGTTTTCTTTGCACAGGTCTTTTGTGTCCCTGGTAAGATTTATTGCCAAGTATTTTATTTCTTTGGCAGTTATTGTAAATGGCATTAATTGACTTATTTCTTTTTCAGCAGTCTCTTTGCTGGTATAGAGGAATCCAACTGCTTTTTGGATGTTGATCTTATATCCTGCCATGATGCTAAATCTCTCAATTAGAGAGATTCCAGTAGATTTTTGACTGACTCTCTTGGATTTTCTAGGTATAGGATCATATCATTAGCAAACGGGGATAGTTTGAGTTCTTCCTTACCAATTTGGATGCCTTTGATTTCCCTTTCTTGCCTTATTGCCCTGGCCAGGATTTTCAATACACTGTTGAATAGAAGTGGTGATAGAGGGCATCCTTGTCTGGTTCATGTTCACAGGGGAGTATTCAGTCTCTCTCCATTGAGAATAATGTTGGCTGTCAGTTTTGCATATATGTCCTTTATTATGCTGAAGAATGTCCCTTCTATTCCTATTTTGCTGAGAGTTTTGATCAGGAATGGGTTTTAGATTTTATCAAATGC
>NW_006921718.1:564893-566638 GCF_000298275.1 Orycteropus afer afer | reverse complement strand
AGGCTTTTCTTGCTGCTCTTTTTCTAATTGTTGGAGGTGCTGGATAAAGGTGCTGATTTTGGCTCTTTCTTCTTTTTTGATTTGTGCATTTATTGCTATAAATTGGCCTCTGATCACTGCTTTTGCTGTGTCCTAAAGATTTTGGTATATTTTGGTTTTATGCTCATTTGATTCAAAGAATTTTTTAATTTCATCTTTATTTCTTCTCATACTCAATTGTTTTTGAGGATGATGTTGTTCAGTTTCCATGTGTTTGCTCTTTTTCCATTGATCTCCCTATTGTTGATTTCTAATTTGATAACATTGTGATCTGAGAAGATGCTTTGAGGTATTTCAATGTTTTTAAATATATTAAGGCTTACTTTATGGTCTAATCTCTGGTCTATCATGGAGAATGCTCCATGTGCACTGGAAAAGAATGCATATTGTGCTGTTGTTAGGTGAAGTGCTCTGTAGATGTTTATAAGGTCAAGTTGGAGGATTGTATTGTTTAGCTCTTCTTTGTTGAGTTTCTTCGTTGAGTTTCTTCCCAGTTGTTCATCTGTGATTGAAAGTGGTATGTTAAAATCTTCTACTGTGATGTGGAATCACCTATTTGACTTTTCAACTCTTTTAAAGTCTAATTTATGTATTTTGGGGTTTCTTTCATTGGGTCCATAGTTATTTATTATGGTTATACTTCTTTAATCATTATATAATGTCCTTCCTTGTCTTGTATGGTGGTTTTTGTCTTAAATATGATCAGAAATTAATATTGCTACTCCTGCTCTTTTTTGGTTGCCATTTGCTTGATATATCTTTTCTAATCTTTGATTTTTAGTCTATTTTTGTCTTTGTCTCTAAAGTATGTCTGTTGTAGACAACACATTGATGGGTTGTGTTTTCTTATTCAGTCTGCAACTCCATGTCTCTGGAGTGGTGCATTTAATCCATTAACATTCAGTGTAATTATTGACAAGTATGAATTAGTTGCTGGCATTTTGTTATGTGTTTTTTTTCATGGTGTTCCTGCTTTCTATGTTCCATAAAATTTTCTGTGCTGAACTCATTATGTTTATCAATCATGTCTTCATTTCCTTTGTTGCTACTGTTTTAGTATTTGCTAAATATTTTTGCTTGTCCCTTTTTTTTTATTTGATGTGAAGGTTTATCATTTTTCTTTGTGGTTACCCTGTGATTTAGAATTTTCTCCCTGAGTTTGTTGTTGTTGTTGTTATTTGCCGTCGAGTCGGCCCCGACTCCCTGAGTTTAGAACAGTCCATTCTACCTTGCAGCTCTCTCAACTTCATCACCATTTAAAGTCCTATAACTACACTATTTTTTCCCTCTTTTGGTTTGTAGTTGTCCTCATTTGCAAATTGATGTCTCTGGTTCCCTGTTTACAATCTTGTAAGCTTATTTTACTTTGGATACTTCCATAGCTGTGTTGGTTTCTGGGTTATGTCACCTTGTGTATTAATGGTCGGTTATTATTTGCTATTATTGGTTCTCTGTTCAAAGGACTCCGTTTAGTATCTCTTGTAAGGCTGGTCTGGTTTTTACAAATTCTCCTAATTCTGTTTATCTGGAAATGTTCTAATTTCACCATCATATTTTGGGGACAATTTTGCTGGGTATATAATTCTTTCTTGGAGATTTTTCTCTTTCAGGGTTTCATTATACCATCCCATTGCCTTCTCACTTGCATGGTTTCCACTGAGAAATCAGAGCTTATTCTTATTGGTTGTCCTTTGTAAGTAACTTTT
>NW_006921718.1:553336-564543 GCF_000298275.1 Orycteropus afer afer | reverse complement strand
TTCTACTCCTTTGCCCTTTCAATGTGTTACCTATTTCTGAAAATTTAGTATTGATCTTCTGGATTTCTATCTGCAGATTTTGTATCATATCTAATTTTTCATTTATTTTGCCATTTTTAAAATTTTCTTCTGAAGTTGTTCTAAGGTTTTGTCTGTGTTTTCCTTAATTTTGACAGTGTTTTCCTTTATCTGTCTCTCAGTCATTTGAAGATACCTAAATATAATTCTTTTGAATTCTTTACCAGAGAGTTCCAATGCTGCTTCTTCCTCAGGGATGTGTTCTGGGTCTGTATTCTGCTCCCTTGTGTATACTGCTTTATGTTACTTGTTTTGTGTACTGTGATGATCTGTTGTCTCTGAAACGTTGTGACATTGTTGTATTTAGATCTCTGCTAACTGTTTGTGAAGTGTAGTTAAGGGTGAGTCAGGATCTTCTGGATAGTTGTTTATTATTGGCCAGTTGGTGGAGAAGGAGGTGGTGGCTCTCACTCAGTAAGTGGAGCTATAGGAGGTGTGGGTATAGCTGTGTTGTATGGGTATTGTTGCTGTCTCTCACTCAGTTACACAAAAACAACAATCGAAAAACCATCAAAAAAGTAAAAGCAAGCAAACAAAATCACACTACATACACCCACAGGAAAAATCACCAAAAATAAATAAATAAATAAATAAAAACCTCAGAATATCTGAAGGGAGGACAATAAAAGAAAAAAAAAGTATAGGAAATAAATGAAGAAAAAAAAATGGATAAATATAAAAAGGAAAACAAGGAATGGGGTTAACCATGAGAAAGAAAAAAAAATGGGAACCAGGAAAAGGGAAGAGAGAAAAAGCTGAAAACCAGAACCTGGGAAGGGAAGAATAAAGAATATTAATAAAAAGGACAAAAAAAGAAGAAGAATTTTAAAACAGACAAAAACATACAAGCAGAAAAAAAGGGAAAAAAAAAAAATCTAGACAGGGCAGGTCACCTGGGCTTTGTCTGAGCACACAGATTGGGATGGAATTCCTGCTGACCCAGAATGTGGGTGGGAGTGAGGGATAGCCACAACTCCGTTCATCAAGTGGGTATGGGGTCAGAGAGTATCAAGCGTACTATTGTACCTTTCCAGTTGTTTGTGTCCTGAATGTATAAGAGTAATAAGGGGAATATTGCACCTTTCTAGACCTTCGTGTCTGTAATGTCCTTGTGGTTCCCAGAAAGTGGGGCCTATTCTTAAGTCCCTGGAATCTGGGAGAGTGCTGTCACTTTAAATATCCAAAATGCTCAAACCGCTTGTAAACATCCATAATGGCTGTGGCCTCTGGACAGGCAAAGTCCACAGCTCAGCCTGCTTTCCTCTTCGCCATCTCCCCTTTTATTTACCAGCCACCAGCACAGTCCTCCATGTAGCCCCTGGCTTGCAGGGCCGATTTTTAGGTTAATTCTTAGGTCCTAACACCACTTGGCAATATCCAAGCTGTCTGTGCCATCAAGATTGCTGACAGACCACAGCTCCGTATGTCTTCTTTTTAAGTTCGTCTACTATCTGGAGCACAGCTCCACATGTCTCCTTTTTAAGTTCGTCCACTTCTATATCCTTTCCTTCAATGCTCAGGGCCCCAGGATTATCTTCTGTTTCTGTGTTAATTAGTTCCCCTTTTCTTTGTTGAAGAGGGTTGGTGTAATCTGTCTGTCTATTCCACAATCTTACCAGAACCTTCATACACTTGGTTTTCTTGCCACTTTTCCTCTAGGTATGATTTTGAAATTGTTGAATTATTGAAAAACCCACAAGATAGCATACAAATGAGTAAAAGTTAGAAAAAATATGTAGAAAATGGCAAGAAGTGTTAAAAAACATCTGATCTATGTGTATCATCCTAATCTATTATATATAAAATCACTGCCATAGAGGAAATTCTGACTCATATTGACTCTATAAGAGGAGAACTGGCCACAGAGTTTCCAAAGCTGTAAGTCTTTATGGAGGCAGACTGCTTCATCTTTCTCTCACAGACCAGCTGGTGTGTTCAAGTATGTTATAGATAATATACACTTTAATGAAATTGCACCTTTTTTTAAAAAGAATGACTATAAATAATACATGTTATTTTCATGCAATTGATTTATTCCAATTATTCAGTCAACAACAGTTGCTTTGTGTAGGAAATAGCCCAAGTTATGGAGTAAGTTTGTTGAAAACACTTGCTCCTAGGCTTTCCTGAGTAGTGGCTTTTGAGATGAAATATGTAAGTTTCAGAAATCCATATTATCACTCCTCAGAAGGAAGATGGGGCAATCTACTTCCATAGTGATACTGCCTCGGAAACCCAAGGAGGGGTCACTATGAGTCGGGTCTGACTCGACGGCACATAACAACAACAACAAATACAGATTTACCATTAATCAGGTTTCCTCCCTTGATATTTGACAGTTTCCAACACTTTAGCCATAATATACATCTTACAAAGTATCTTAGAAATTATATTTGTTATAGAAGACAGATGACTGACAGAAATACTTCACATTTTTAGAAAATCCTCCAATTGAAAACACTTAATCACCATTTTTTTTTTCTTGGATAAAACAGCACATAGAACCTTTACTATTACTGCAGTTTTTTTCCCCCTCTGATTACTTTTATTACTATTATTATTGTTGTTGTTGTTATGTGTCATCGAGTTGGACCTGATTCATAGTGACCCCTCCTTGAGTTTCTGAGGAAGTATCACTACGGAAGTAGATTGCCCCATCTTCCTTCCAAGGAGTGGCTCTTGGATTTGAACCACCAGCTTTCTGGTTAGCAGTCAAGTGCCTTAGGCACTACGCTACCAGAGCTTCTAGTTTTGATTTGGGTGAAAGTTTACAGAATAAATTCATTTTCTATTCAACAGTTCATATACAGTTTGCGTCATGATGTTTGTTGCAATCTCCACAACTTTCTTCTGGAGTTCTTCTTTCCTATGCATTTCTGCCTTCTGTTCTTTTTGCCTATGGAAATGTTGCCCTTCTGATCTCTCATGGTTGATTGTTCTAGGGATGTACCCCCATGCTATAATCCTTCACCTCTACTGTTTGATTGAAGGTTAAACCATGAAAGTGAGTTCAATTCCATGTTTGAGGAGTGACTAGAGACCATAGTCATGGGGGTTTCGCCAGTCTCAATCAAATCAACAAGCCTGGTCTTTTTTTTATTATGATTTTGAATTTTGATCAATGTGTTTCTCCCGCTCTTTCCAGGATTTCCAAGTTTGATCCTTTTCTGAGTGATTTATTCCTGCAGTTTTGAAGAAGGTAACTAGGTATATTGACAGAATAGGTGGAGGGAATAGAGTTAATTCCTACTCAAAACACAGAATCAGCAGCTCAACAGAGACACTTCCTTAAAAAATAACAAAACTGCCAACTCTCACTCCTTTAGTGTTTACTCTGCATCCAAGTTGAGGGAAACAGGAGTAAGAAAAACCCATTGTGGTGCATGCTGACTCAGACTGGTTTTTCTATTCCTGCTAAAAAGACAGAGGTGGGTTGCGTAATTGAGACAGCTCAATGGCTAGCCATGGCATTGAGACAGACATTTGTGCTTAAGCACTTTGGCATGCTCCAGTACGTAAATTGTTAATGAACAGATAACACCATCTTAATCTCTGATACTATCTCATGGAAAAACGATATGACCAGTCTCAGGGAAAAAAAATTCAAAAAATAAGTGAGGTTAAGAAGTTTAAAGCCAGCTGACTGGCTATCTGGCTTTGAATTTAGCATTAATTTTCAGATAGAAATAGGTTTGAAGTTTATCCATTTAGAAACAAGAGCTATTAATGGTCAGAAAGAAAACTAAACATCTGGTATATGTGTGAAATATCACAAGATTAGATGAAATGCTAGTCTTGCTTTTGCTATTGCCACAAGGGGGACACCTTCTGTGGACAGAAAAACATAGACTTAAAGAAAGTAAAGACTTTTTTTTTTTTTTTTAAATCCACCTCCATCTGAAAGCTCAGTAGGAAAACTGGTGAAATATTATAAATGGCAGGGAATTGTCATGAGATGGAATTTAGGGAAGTGTGTCCATTAATAAGCTGTCAGGATTGACTCTTGCCATCTCACTTCACAGATAATGCAGGTAGATTCTCTTAAAACACAATTCCCAATCTGCTTAACCTTATTTATTCAGGTTTTTTTTTTTCTATTTTTTTATTTTTTTGAGAACCTGTTCAGCATGTAGGAAGAACAAGCATGTTCCCTTTTAACTGTCAAAAGGGAAGTCTCATATGACAGTGTGTTTTGAACAAAACTAACTTTTTTCTTTCTTTTAAGCAAATTGACTTAAAAGAAAAGGAACAAATATTTTTGCACTAGGCCATTAAATTCTGATTATGTTTTCCTCCCACCCAGAGCATCTTTAATCAGAAGGAAGATTTGGTAATTTACTTCCATAGAGATATTGCCTCAGAAACCCAAGGAGGGGTCGCTATGAGTCCGATACGACTTGAAGGCAGTGAGTTTAGGTTTTATTTATTTTTTTAAAAGATCATCTTTAAGGAGCTCTGATGGTGTGGTGGTTAAAGCATTTGACTGCTAGCCAAGAGGTCATTGATTGGAACCTACTAGCTGCTCTACAGAAGAAAGATGGGGCAGTCTGGTTCCACAAAGATTTAGAGCCTTGGAAACCCAATGGTGTCACTAAGAGTCAGAATCACTTGATGGCAGTGACTTTGGTCTTTGTTAGAATATTTTTACTTTTGAGAGTTACTTAAGTTCCTGCTAGATCCTTTCCTCCTCTCATTTTAGCATTCATACAATTTGAGGTTTTTACCTCACTGAGCTTTTTTAGGACATTGCTTGTGTCTTAGAATTGTTAATATTTCCATAAAATATCTACTCATTGTAATATTTCAGTAAAAGTGGAATGTCTATAAAGTGTTATAAGCTGAGTCTTCCATTTTCAGTGAGAGTTGTGTGAGGTTGACTACCATGTTGAATGAGACTAAGGCACTATGTGAAGAGAAAGAATGTTGGATTTGTAAGCAGAAGATCTGTGCTGGAGTCCTACCAGAAAATCATAATTATAGTAACCAAAAACTCAAACCAAACTCATTGCTATCGAGTCGGATCTGACTCAGTGACCCCTCCTTGGGTTTCTTAGGCGGTATCACTACGGAAGTAGATTGCCCAACCTTCCTTCCGAGGAGTGGCTGGTGGGTTTGAACAGCCAGCCTTCTGATTAGCAGTCAAATGGCTTAGGCATTACACCACCAGAGCTCCTATAATTATAGTAGTAGCAATAATAACGCCTATTAATAATAATCAGAATCAAACCAGTTGCTGTTGAATCAATTCTGATTCACGGCAAATTTATGTGTGTCAGAGTAGAATTGTGCTCCACTGGGTTTGTCAAGGCTGTGACCTTTTTGAACTAGTTCACCAAGTCATTCATCTGAAGTGCCTCTTGGTGTCTTCAAACCACCAACCTTTCAGTTAGTTGTTGAGTATTTAACCAATTGTGCCTTCCAAGGACCCCTATCAATGATAGTTGTCATTTATTGTTTACTCTGGGTCAGTATCTTATCTCACTATTGCACCAGCACTAGCAGGCTACCAGAGCACCTGTTCTACATGTAGGACCTTAGCATGAGACAAAACTGCCTAAGGCAACACCTTGGCCTTATTTTATAATGGAAACAAAATTAGAAATCAGCTCTCTCTTCTTAGTTCAACTATCTATAAAACAAGAGTAATATTGACCTCAAATTCTACTGTGTTTTAAAGGGATTATGTGGGCCATGTAAACCAAAAGACAATATATATATGCAAAATCATCTGTTTTTATTAGAGTGACCATAACATTGAGACTAGGTTAAGGATAAGAAATGGTCTCCTCCCAAGATGAGTACAAGGCAGAGGAAAGGCCCAGGACCTCTCTTCTTCCCAGGATAATGGTTCTGTCCCCTTTTACAAACCCAAAAGTCTATGTTCACTTTTCTGACATCCAGCATCATATCTTTAAGATTCCAGAAGAGTTTTTTTCTACACTGGTGGTAATAGGACTGTGGTCTATCCTTAAAAGGGAAGTAGGCTGGAAACTCAGTTTCACTTTGGTATTAGAACATCTTGGTTGAAGGAGTTGTTGTACTGTTGTAAGAGGCCATCGAGTAAGCTTTGATTCATAGTGACCCTGTGCACAACAGAATGAAAAACTACCCAATCCTGCACCATCCTCATAATATTTGCTCTGTTTCAGACCATCATTGCAGCCACTGTGTCAATCCATCTTATCGAGGATCTTCCCCTTTTTTGCTGACCTGCTACTTTATCAAGCATGATATCCCTCTCCAGGGACTTGTCCCTTCTGACAACATGACCAAAGTATGTGAGACAAAGTCTTGCATCTAAGGAGCATTCTGGCTATATTTCTTACTTCTTCCAAGACAGAATTGTTCATTCTTCTGGCAGTCCATGGTATTTTTTTAGTATTCTTTGCCAACACCACAATTCAAATGTAGCAGTTCTTTTTTGGTCTTCCTTATTCATTGTCCAGCTCTCACATGCATATGAGGCTATTGAAAATACCATGGCTTGGGTTAGAAATAGTTTAGTTTTCTAAGTGACGTCTTTGCTCTTTACCACTTTAAAGAAGCCTTTTGCAGCAGATTTGCCCTGTGCAGTAGGATGTCTGAATTCTTGACTACTGCTTCTGTGAACATTGATTGTGGATCCAAATAAAATGAAATCCTTCACAACTTCATTATTTTCTCCATTTATTGTGATGTTGCTTGTTGATCCAGTTGTAAGGATTTTTGCTTTTTTTATATTGAGCTGTAATCCATATTGAAGGCTATAAACCAAAAAAAAAAAAAAAAACCTCACTGCTGTTGAGTTGATTTCTACTCATAGCGACCCCTCTTTGGGTTTCTGAGGCAGTCTATCTACAGAAGTAGATTGCTCAATCTTCCTTCTGAGGAGGGCTGGTGGGTTTGAACTAGCCTTTTGGTTAGCAGTCAAATGCCTTAGGCACTACCCCACCAGAGCTCTTAGTGTTTGATTTTCATTAAAAAGTACTTTAAGTCATCTTTGTTTAGCAAGCAAGGTTTTGTCATTTGCTTATTACAGGTTGTTAATAAGTCTTCCTCTAATCCTGATGCCACATTCTTCTTTGTAAGGTCCAGCTTCTCAGATTATTTGTTTAGCATATAGATTGAATAAGTATGATGAATAGAAACATCCCTGATACACATCTTTCCTGATTTTAAACCATTCATTATCCCCTTGTTCTGTTCAAGTGATTGCCTCTTGGTCTCTGTATAAGTTCCTCATGGGACACTTGAGTGTCATGGAATTCCCCATTCTTTGCAATGTTATCCATAATTTGTTATGACCCACACAATTGAATGTCTTTGTATAGTTATTAAAACACAGGCAAACATCTTTCTGGTATTCTTTGCTTTCAGTTAAGATGTGTCTAACATCAGCAATGATATCCCTTGTTCTATGTCCTCTTCTGAATCTGGCTTGAATTTCTGGCAGTTCCCTGCCAATACACTGTTGCAACCATATTTCAATTATCTTCATGAAAATTTGACTTGCAAGTGATATTAATGATTTTGTTAAATAATTTCCACATTCTGTTTGATCATCTTTCTTCGGAATGGGCACGAATATAGCTCTCATCCAGTCAATTGGCCAGAGCTGTCTTCTAAATTTCTTGATATAAATGAGTAAATGCTTCCTGTGCAGTATCTATTTGTTGAAAAATCTCAATGTGTATTCTATTAATTCCTGGAGACTTGTTTTCACCAATTCTTTCAATATAGCTTGGACTTCTTCCTTCAATACCACTTGCCCTTGATCATTTGCTACCTCCCAAAATGGTTGAACATTGACCACTTCTTTTTGATACAATGACTCTGTGTATTCCTTCCATCTTCTTTCATTGCTTCCTGCATTGTTCAATATTTTGCCCTTAGAATCCTTCAATATTGCAACTTGCTTTGGTTCTCCAGTGCTGCTCTAACAGAAAATACCACAAACGTATACTTTAAACAAACAGTTTGTGAGGCCAGAAGTCTGAGTTCAAAGTGCCAGCTCTAGGGGCTGGGTGAAAGCCCCTCAATCTTGGGCTTCAGCTCTGCCTCTGTTCCTGGCCCACTGAAGCTGGAGGCTTCTCTTAACTCAAATAGCTGCTGGCTGCTGAGGCTGACAAACCCAAGGTGGACAAGTAAAATGGCACCATCCCCAAATTATTAAGCATCAGGGCACACCACTAATTCAAGTCCATTAACAACACTAAGATCGGCAATCAAGACGGCAGGTCATTGAGATGAAGACTCAGCCAAATCTAGATGTGCCAAAAACTAGAGACTTTTCTCAAAGCTGCTTCTTATATACTAGAAGCAGACTACATCCTGAAGGCAGCTATTCAGCTGCTCACAGCAGATTCCACCTTGGAGGTGATTATTCCATCGTGGGGAATAACTGCATTCAGTTGCCTCAGGAAGCCACCTACCTAAAAGTATCTTTTCTTCAGTTCTTTCAGCTTGAGAAATGCCAAGCATGGTCTTTCCTTTTGGTTTTCTAATTTTTAACCTCTGCACATCTTGTTACAATATTTTACATTACCTTCTTGAGCTGACCTTTGAAATTTGTTCAGGTCTTTTATTTCATCATTTCTTCCATTCGCTTTAGCTACTTGCCATTCAAGTGCAAATATCAGCGTCTCTTCTGACATCTATTTTTGTCTTTTCTTCCTTTCTTGTCTCTTTAATGACATTTTTCTTTTTCTATGTATGATGTGCTTAATGTCATCCTACAACTTGTCTGGTCTTCAGTCACTGATGTTCAAGGCATGAAATCTGTTCTTCCAATTGTCTCTGAAGTCAGGTGGAATATAATCAAAGCTGTGTTTTGGCTCTTGACTTGTTTTAATTTTCTTTAGCTTCAACTTGAACATGTATATGAGCAATTTATGGTTTGTTTCACAGTCAGCTCCTGACCTTGTTCTGACTGATGATATTGAGCCTCTCCATAATTTCTTTCCATACATGCAGTGAATTTGATTCTTATATAGTCTATCTGGTAAGGGTTATGTATATAGTCACCATTTATGCTGTTGAAAAAAAGTATTTTCAATGATTAACTCATTGGTCTTGCAAAATTCTATCGTGAAATCTGGTTTCATTTCTATCAGCAAGACCATATTTTCCAACTAACAATGCTTCTTTGTTTCCAACTTTTGCATTCCAATCACTAGAAATTGTCAAAACATCCTGATTGCACATTTGTTCAATTTCAGACTGCAGAAGTTGGCAAAATTCTTCAATATCTTTATCTTTAGTAGTTGGAGTGTAAATTTGAATAATAGTGGTATTAACTGGTCTTCTTTATAGGCATATAGATATTATTCTATCACTACAACATTATACTTCAGCATAGATCTTGAAATGTTCTTTTTGACAATGTACGTGATGCCATTCCTTTTCAAGTTGTCATTTCAGGCATAGTAGACCATATGATTTTCTGATTCAGTCCATTTTGGCTCCCTAATGCCTAGGATATCAATCTTAATGTATTCTATTTCATTTTTGACAACTTGCAATTTTCCTAGATTCATATTTTATACATTCCATGTTTGGATTATTAATGGATATTGGTAGCTGTTTCCTCTCATGTTGGGTCTTGCCAAATCACCAAATGAAGGTCCAGAGAGCTTTATTCCATCCACATTATTAAGGTTGACTCTGCTTTGGGGAGGCATCTCTGCCCAGTTGTATTCTGAGTGACTTCCAACCTGAGAAGCTCAACTTCTGGTATTACATCAAAGTTTTCCCTGTAGCAGTAAGTGTTTCACTGATATTCCTAAGGTTTTCATTGGCCAATTTTTTCAGAAGTGGATGTCCCTATCCTTTTTCCCAGTTTGTCTTAGTTTGGAAGCTCCTCTGATATCTGTCCAACATTATTGACCCTGCTGGTGTTTGGAAAACCTGGGCATTGCTCCTAGCATCATAACAGCATGCAAACCACCACAGTATGACAAACTGATGGCTGAGTTGTAGGGTTGCAGGAGAGGGATAGGAAAAAGCTTACGGGCAAAAGAACAAATAAACTCTGTGCTCTGCCTTGAGATAGACCCAGTGCTCAAACTTGAGCCCTGAAATGAATTTGTGACAGCCTTTGCAGATGTTAGTTTCTGAGCATGAGAAAGGATCAGATTGTACATTAGTAGGTTTCTACCATAGCAACAATCCAAGAAATTTAGCCAATAATATACTTTTCTGAGTCCCCAAGGAGCCAATATAGTGTCACCTTATAAAAAAACACTTCTCAGATTCTGCAGCCCACAGTATAGTGAGGGAGCTCACTAACCTTGACATGTAATACACTTCTAACATTTTTACATTGTGCTATTAAATCTGTACTTAAAACCAAACCAAACAAAAAAACACCAGTAAAAAACAAACACCTTTTCTCCCTCAAAAAACATCTGTGACAACACTGATGACATTAAATATGTGTAAGTTTTTCTTCAACCAAGAAACTGGGGAAATTGCATGGATATTTTACTTGTACCCCCACACCCCCCACAAAGATGCATCATCTAAATAGCATCAATCATTTGGAATATGCAATCACATATTTATGAGAGCAGATGCAATATGCTTGACTTAAAAACACATAGCTCATTAGAAATCCTGGCAAGATCATTTGGTTTTATTGTTATAATTTTAACCTCTGGTTATTGATGTGGATTCTAAACAAAAACTTTAGTATATTAAAAGGTAATGAGTGCAGATAATTTTGTTGTGAAGTTTTCAAATCTGCATTTGTTCTTAATTTCATATGCCTTGATTGTTTTTCAAAATATTCCACACATATGTGGAATGAGTAAAACTATGTTTCTTTTCATAAACACAAATTTATTAATTTATTCAAGGTTGATTAGAACCTATGAGCTATCTAGCATTCTAATAACTTTTGAGGAAACAATGATGAGAACCTTTCAGGTGCTTAATGAATCTTAAATTAACGAAAAAAAAATTGTGTACATGCTGAGGCTGAGTATAGCAGTAATTGTTGTACAATTGTAATGTTTTACAATTCTTTTGGGCTGAATAGTAGTGGATTTACAAGTACCTAAGCTCTGGTAGCATAGTGGCTAAGACACTTGCCTGCTAACCAGACGGCTGGCGGTTCAAACCCACCAGCCACTCCTCGGAAGGAAGGTTGG
>NW_006921718.1:551435-552946 GCF_000298275.1 Orycteropus afer afer | reverse complement strand
GCAATGAGGAATTGATAAGAACATTTTATCAATTCTGGACTTGAAAACTGTCATTCACATTTCTTTCTACTAAATGCATCTTCCTTCAATATAAGTATGTGGAGAATAAAATAGATTAAAACAAAAAAATTTCTATTTTGAAGGTGTAAAACCCAAGACAAGTCAATTTAAGAGTGGTTCTCTCTATATAGTAAAAGGATGAGATTTTCTAACATTATCTGTGTTTCATCCACACATAAAATTTAGCAGTTGTGAGGGATCTTAGAGTGTCATATAACTCAAGCCCTTAATTTATAGTTGAAGAAGTTTAGCTTCAGAAAATTAAGATGAATTTATCAAGATCACAGAAACATGGAGTTAGAGAACCAAGCCTAGAAGCCAAATCTCCTTCCACCACAGTCTAGCAATCTTTCCACTGTATTATCTCTGCCCATAAGAAACCAGTAGTCAGTAGCGGTGTTCCCTCTCTATAATAAAATTTCCTTCTTCATCATTTTCTCTTCACTCACATTAAAAACAAAACCAAAACAAAAAACTCTACTTTCCCCCTCTTCAAACATTATTGCAGCTTTGAGAAAGTTAAGGTCAAATCAAGTCAACCTTGATGCATTCGTGCCTTCTCCCCTCTGCAGGTCTCTCCATTCACTGAAATCACATATTTGGACCATTTGTCAGAAATTCTGATAACAAGTGGACCTCACAAATCTGTTTGTGACACAGCCATTTAACTTGTAAATTTTCTTTTAACTACTTGGACATTTTTGTCCTCAACCCAATAGCTTCACTGAAAAACTTGTTTAGTGAAACTACTAAAAATTTCCTCCAAATGTTCCAAAGAGAAACCATTAGGATGATGAATTAATTGTCTTTGAGATTAAATAAATTAGAAACATTTAAAGTCAAAAGGAACTTAGAAATCATTTTGTTCCATCTTTTTCTTGAAGAGTATTATGGATTGAATTGTGTTCCCCTACGATATATGTGTTGAAATCATAACCTTTGTACCTCTAGATGTAATCCTGTTTGGGAACTGGGTTTTTTTTTGTAATCTTAATGCAATTATTCTAGTGTAGGGTAGGGTATGTCCTAAATCTAATCACTTATGAGTTATTAAAACAAACAAACAAACAAACAAAATATAAGATACAGAAGCAACATAAAAATGAGGGAAGATAGAAGTCATGTGAAGATCTATAATAGGCAAAGAATGCTGAAAGGGAAGACTTTCCCTCCAAGAGAGAACTTTGCCCTATAGCTGGTGCTCTGTATTCAGGCTTCCCGCCTCCTACATTGTGAGAAAATAAATTTATATTCTTTAAAGCCACCTACTTGTGGTATTTCTGTTACAGCCAACCAAAACCAAACTCACTACCATTGAGTTGATTTTGACTCATAGCAACTCCTTCTTGGGTTTCTGAGGCAGTACCTCTATGGAAGTAGATTGCCCAATCTTCCTTCCAAGGAGTGGCTGGTGGGTTTGAACTGCCAGCCTTCTGGTTAGCAGTCAAATG
>NW_006921718.1:544861-550690 GCF_000298275.1 Orycteropus afer afer | reverse complement strand
CAGCCATAATAATAATTGTTGTTATTAGTCTTTCTAAGAAGTCCTGGTGGTGCAGTGGTTAAGTGCTCAGCTGGCTGCTAAATGAAAAGTCAGTGGTTTGAACCCACTAGCCAATCCAGTGGAGAAAGATGTGGCAGTCAGCTTTCAAAAAGATTTCAGCCTCGGAAACCCTGTTAAGAGCATGGAGCATGGAGCTAAATGAGGTCTTCAGCTTGGGACATGTGGAAAACAAAAGAAATCATATCCCCTTACTTCCCATTTTTTTTCCTAATTTCTAATCTAATGAGAATCATTTTGGTGTATTTGTTTTTTTATTCACCATAGATTTATTGGGCATATCCATTGTATGTCAAAGCACAGTGTCAAGCCCTGTGGATATAACAATGAACAAAATAAGTGAGGTATGTGAGTGATGCAAATGGTTAAATGTGACTGCTAGTTGAAAGATTGGTGGTTTGAACCCACCCAGTGGCACCTGAGGATCTCTGGTAGCATAGTGCCTAAGGCATTTGACTGCTAACCAGAAAGCCAGGCACTCCTCGGAAGGAAGGCTAGGCAATCTACTTCCGTAGTGATACCGCCTCGGAAACCCAAGGAGGGGTTGCTATGAGTCGAGTCCGACTCCATGGCACATAACAACAACAACAATTATCTCTACGGAAGTAGATTGCCCTACCTTCCTTCTGAGTTTGGTATAGATGGGATAATGAAAGTTTATTAAGAGACAGTGACAGACAAGCTTAGGAACATAGACATGTGTATAATTTCAAGGGTCTTTTGTATTAAGCTAGTGAATTTGGATTTTATCTTAAGAGTTATAGTAATTTACTGAAAGATTTTTAAGCAAGGGGACTTGATGAAAATTGTGGTTTTGCAAGAGCAATTTGGAAACAATGGGGAGGATATTGGGGAGAGAAAAGCCTGGGGGAAGAACATCTCTTCTCATGCTACTGCAATAATGCAGGTAATAAGCTATAAAAGTCAGTGGTAATGATAAGAAAAGTATTCAAGAGGTAAACAGTATAGTCATTCCTCACATAGAAGACCAGAATCACAAATTGAAGAGAAATGATGTCACAGGCTTTGACAAAAAGAACATTTAAACATCTATTCTGAAATACAATGTTGTCAGTGATAGGATAATATTCATATGCTTAAAAGGAAGATTAGCTAATATAACTATTATTCAAATTTATACACCAACCACAAATATAATTTTTACATGGATGCATAATCAATGCCCATGGAAGCAATAAAAAAGATATCAAGTAATGTTTTGCAGTGGGCAATCTGCTACTGAAAAATAGTGTTAAAAAGTAAAGATTCCACTTTGAAGAATAAGGTGTATCTTACTTAGGTATGGTATTTTCAGTCACCTCATATGCATGCATATGTTGGAAATTGAATAAGGAAGACTGAAATATTGATGCCTTTGAATTATGATATTGGTGAAGAATATTAAATATACTGTGGACCACCAGAACAACAAACAACTGTGTCTTGGAAGAGGTAAGACTGGAATGCTCCTTACAAGTAAGGATGGTTAAGACTTCATGTCAAATACTTGGGACATGTTACCAGGAGGGCCCAATCTTTGGAGAGCGACACAATGTTTTGTCAAGTAGAGGGTCAGTGTAAAAGGGGAAGACCCTCAATTAGATAGTTGATGCAGTAGCTGCAGTGATGGGCTCAAATACGGCAATTGTTGTGAGGATGGTATGTTATTGTTTTTATGTGCTATTGAGCTCATAGCAACCTCATGTACAACAGAAAGAAACACTGTCCAATCATGCGCCATTCTCATAATCCTTGCTACACTTGAGCCCATTGTTGCAGCCATTGTGTCAATTGACAGAGTTTCATTCTGTTGTACATAGGGTCTTTATGCATCAGAATTGACTTGATGACACCCAGCAAAAACAACAACATACAGTATGGTACTTGGTAACTGATTTGATGTGATAGAGATGAAGCAGGCCAAGGAAAGGAGTGTAATTTATTTATTTATTGGTTTATGATTATTCATAGAGCTTGAGAAGGCTGAGAAATCAGTCAAGTGGCTAGTAAAGATGATGAGTTTCAATTTGAACATGTTTAGTTTGAGTCAGTATGATCTGTGGAAATGAGTTGAATAGCAGTTAGATGTCTGGGTAGGAGGATGGATAGTAAACATTAGTAAGGGGAAACTAGAGCAAAAGAAGAATGTGATGGTAAAACAGTTTCTGGAGGCTCTACATTTGTTTAGATACTTTGCAAAAAAAAAAAAAAAAATCCCAAAGCACGAAAACATTTGAGAACATTGAATCAGTCAGTAGTCTTAGAGGAACTCTAGTAACTGACAGAGGAGCCAGACAATTGTGAATAAGGAAATGTAGTTTCAATGTTCAAAGTCAAGTCAGATTAACTGCATAACCTTTATGGATCTTAAACCAGTCAGACACAGAAATGCTTCTGGCAAATGGTTTCTGACCTTCACAAAAGTATGTATGGACCAAAGGGAGAAACACGGACTGAATGCTAATGTGATTAGGTGGAATCCTTATTAAACAACTGTGCTCCAAGACTGCTGACTCTGGATGGATAATGAGTGCTGTGCTGTATGCCTCTGTCCTTGACTTTGTCCAAATACTTTGTCAGAGTACTGGATAAACATATAAAAGCCATCTCTACTATGCTTGCAAAACCAAACAGAAAAAGCAAACTGTCAGCCTTCTGGTTATCAGTCAAATGCCTTATGCATTATGCCACCAGAGCTCCCACTACACTTGCAGTAGATATATAACTTGAACAGTAAAAGCACACTGAATAACTTTTAGGATTCACAAAGACCTTCATAGATAAAACTTAATAGGGACAAGTTTCAAGGTCCTTCATCTGGAGCTCCCAAAACCACCTGCAAAATACTACTTGGATACTTTGTGTTTGCTGACATCCTTAACACATAAACTGAATAATTACTAAAACAGAGGTAAGCTACAGCACATTCAAAGAAGAGTTCTCAGGCATTAATGCAAGCAGGAATCCATCCACATGTCATAAGAGGACTCACTTATGAAACGAGAGCCATACATAAAGTTTAAGAGAAATACAACTTACTGTTGGTCTCAGCAAGGAGCCCGGGTAGCATAGTGGTTAATGCACTCAGCTGATAATAATAATGTGGGAGTTTGAACCCATCAGCCACTGTTGAGGAGAAATATGTGGTAGTTGGCTCCCATAATGATTACACCTTGGAAACTTTATGGGAAGTTCTACTATATCCTAAAGGGTCACTATGAGTAATAATCAACTTGATGGCAGTGGAATTTTTCTTTTTCTTTTTTTTTCTTGGTCTCCAGTGACTTCAAAGGCTGTCAAGTGGAATACAAGTTGTGTTCTGTAAGACCAAAATGAGTAGCTTAATGACAATTAACAAAAAGGATAGAGCTAGATAAAAGAATACCTCTCTCACCCGATGCATAATTAAAAAAAAAAAAAAAAAAAAAGAGCATCTCTATCAGTTAATCTCTGTAATATAATGGTGGCTTGTGTGTTGCTGTTATGCTGGAAGCTATACCACTAATATTTCAAACACCTGCAGGGTCACACACAGTGGACAGGTTTCTACAGAGCTTCCTGATTAAAATAGACTATGAAGAAAGACATAGTAGTCCACCTTTGAAAAAACTGGCCACTAAAAACTTTTGAAAAGCAGTGACACATCTTATATAGCACTGGAAAAATTTTAAAGAATAGCAGTGAAACATCATTTGATATTGTGTGAGAAGATGGGACCCTCAGGTCAAAAGATACTCAAAATATGACTGGTGAAGAGCTGCCTCCTCAAAGTAGAGTTGATCTACTCTAAACAGAATGATAGAATTTTGCAAGACTAATAACTTATTCATTGGAAATACCATTTTAAAAAAAAATAATATAAATTGTGACTATAAATCTGAACCTCATCAGATAGAATACACAGGAATCAAATAGACTATATCTGTGGAAAAAGGTGATGGAGAAGCTCAATATTTTGAGTTAGAGCAAGGATAGAGGCTGATTGTGGAACAGGCCATCAACTGCTCCTATGCAAGCTCAAGGTAAGCTGAATAAAATTAAAACAAGAGCCAAAATACAACACTGATGATACCCCACCTCAATTTAGAAACCATCTGAAGAATAGATTTCATGCATGAATCATCAGTGACCAAAGAACAGAAAAGTTGTGGCATCAAACATGAAGAAAGGAAAAGGTCATTAAAGAGACTGGAAAGGAAGAAAAGACCAAAATAGATGTCAGAAGAGACTCTGAAACTTGCTTTTGACTGGAGAGTAGATAAAGTGAATGGAAGAAATGAAGAAACAAAATAGCTGCACAGAAGATTCCAAAGGATGGTTTGAGAACACAAAATAAAGTATTATAATGTAATGAAACCTGGAGTTGGAAAACTAAAAAGGAAGAACAGGCTCAGCATTTCTGAAGGTAAAAGAATTAAAGAAAAACTTCAAGCCTCAAGTTGCAATATTGAAAGATTCTATGGGTGAAATACTGAATGATTAAGGAAGCATCAAAAGAAAATGGAAGGAATACACAGGCACTGTATCAAAAAGCATTGGTTGATGTTCAACCATTTCAGGTGCTAGTATGTGATCAACAATCAAGGATATTGAAGAAAGAGGTTTATGTGTGTTATACTGACTATGCAAAGGCATTCCACTGTGTGGATCATAAAAAAATTATGGATAACATTGGGTGAATTGTGAATTCTAGACTTCTTTTATTGTGCTTATATGTAGCATATATATAGATAAAAAGGCAATCATTCAAACAGAACAAGAGGATACTGCTTGAAATCAAAAAAGGTATGCATCCATTTTTTTCCTTTCACTGCACTTATTCAATCTGTATACTGAGCAAATAATCCAAGAAACAGGACTATATGAAGAATGTGGCACCTGGGTTGGTGTGAGAGTCATTAACCACCTATGATATTCAGGCGATACAACCTTACTTGCTGAAAGTGAAGAGGACTTGAAGCACTTACTGTTGAATAATACAGACTATAGACTTCAGTATGAAGTATACTTCAACATAAAGAAACAGAAATTCTCACAAATGGACCAAAATGCAGCATCCTGATAAATGGAGGAATGACTGAAATTGTTAAGGTTTTCATTATATGTAGATCCACAATCAACATCCTTGGAAGCATCAGTTAAGAAGTCAGAATTCAAAATTAAGGAAAACACAGACAAAACCATAGAACAATTTCAGAAGAAAATACAAGAACAAAATAAATGAAAAATTAGAACTGATTCAAAATCTACAGATAGAAATCCAGAAGATTAACACTAAAGTTTCAGAAATAGATAACATATTGAACAGGCAAAGGAGTAAAACTGAGTCAACAGAAGACAGAATTAGTGAGATTGAAGACAAATACCTCAATAATTCTTTGGAAAGGGGTCAATCAGAAAAAAGATCAAAACAAAATGAAGGAAGCCTAAGATTCACGTGAGATACCATCAAAAGGAATAACCTACATGTAATTGGAATTCCAGACAAGGAAGAGAAAAAGAAAACCACTGAGAAAATTGTCCAAGATTTGTTGGAAGAGAACTTTTCTGATATGATGACAGATGAGAATATATCCATTCAGGAAGTCCAATGAACCCCAAAACAGGATAGACCCCAAAAGAAAATCACCAAGACATATCATCATCAAACTCATCAAAACCAAAGACAAAGAAAGACTGCTGAGAGCATCACAGGAAAAATGAAAAGTTACTTACAAAGGACAACCAATAAGAAAAATTTCTGGTTTCTCAGCAGAAACCATGCAAGTGAAA
>NW_006921718.1:519731-532089 GCF_000298275.1 Orycteropus afer afer | reverse complement strand
CTTGCTTTCTTTTTCCTTCCTTCCATTCTTTTAAAATTGTGCTTGGAGTGCAAATTTACAGAGCAGATTTTTTGACATTCAACCACTCATGCACATTTGATTTCACAGGCCCAAATCCCATCCTCAACCATAAAAAACTCTCCTCCCCTCTCCTCCCTGTGACTACCCCTTCCCTGTGCCTTTCTTATCTACGCATTCCTGTCTGTCCAGCTTTCCCTCTATGTGAATGCTGCCTCTCTGATGTCCCGTGGTTGATTGATCTAAGGGGGTACATCTCCCCAGAGTAGGTGGGTGCATTGCCCTGGGGTAAATGTTCTGCATGTAAGTCTTTCTACTGTTGGGCTGAGAGCCAGTCCATGGAAGTGACTCCATTTCTAAGCCCAAAGGGTAACTCAGGGCCATAATCTTGGGAGTTCCACCAGTCTCTATCTGACCAATAATTCTGGTCATTTTTGTGCTTTTAAATTTTGTTCCACATTTTTCCTCTCACTCTATAAAAGTTCCAGCTTTCTAAAAGAGATATGGAAAATTTTTCTTGATTGCCTCTCTAGCCTTAGTCCTGATTCTCTCACTCCGCATAACTCCAGCAATAGCAAAACACTGATAGAGATCAATCCAAATATTACCCTTAAGGGGAAATGTGAGTGAAAAAGGTTACAAGGGAGTCTTCTAAGGTACTGATGATGATTTTATTTCTTGATCTAGGTGCTGGATACATGGGAGTATATCATTTGTGAAAATTTATTGAGATACATAGCCACATTGTTCTTTATGTATATTTTAGTAAAGAATATAATCCAAAACAAACAATAACAAAATCATCTCTTTCAATATGAACTACTTACAGTTTCCCATCCCTAGTTTTCCATATTTCCCTTTGACCTTCAGACTTTGTACATGCTGCACCCTCTACCAGCATCATTACTAGGAAGAGCTATTAACCTTCTCTCTCATGTTCTCATAAAGCTGCTTGGCAACATACTACTTGTGTGACTTTTTACCCCACATATCTCTAACCTTCTTGATGGCTGTGTCTCCTGGTTTTCAATGTACTCCCAGGTACTCAAGGAACACTGTTTAATGGAGAGTGACACAATGTTGTACACTGGTATTATATACAGACAGAAATCAGTTCTAGGTGCTATAGGAACACAATGAATAAAAGTATGCAAACTCATAAATACACACACAGGTCTTCTACAGTAGTTTGAATCTAAGTCAAAAGAGAATATTGGATTTGTGCATTTATCACCCCCAACAACCATATTCAAAGAACATTTCTATAGTTGTAGAATGGGTATGCATGAGATCTGGTGGCACAATGGTTAAAGCTTCCGGCTGCTAACCAAGAGGTCAGTGATGGGAATCCACCAGCCTCTGTGTGGGAGAAAGAAGAGGCAGTCTGCTTTCTTAAAGATTTGGAGCCTTGGAAACACTATGGGGCAGTTCTGCTCTGTCCTTTAGGGTTGCTATGAGTAGTAATCTAATTGATGGTAGTGAGTTTGGTTAATTTTTTCATGCATATGTATGGAATGGTGGTGTTAAAGATGCCAATGGGGCTTAAATAGGTATTCAACAAGTTAGGCATTTTTCTACTTATTTCTCATTCAGTTCCATTAAATAGCTTGTCCTGCATGTTAAAACCACAGTTCTGTGTCAAATAATTCTTTTAGCAAAATAAATAATGTCAAGTTAACACTTTCCAGAAGATCTGGCCATGACTGGATGATAACTACATTTTATCATATGTATCAATTCTGGTCAATCAGTGATGGTTGCTTGCGGCACTTTATTGACAATGATTTTGAGTTCATCTAGGCTCAGTCAGTCAAGATGACATGACTGATACCTGCCATGGATGCTGCAAGATCAGGGATGGTAATGAATCTTCTACCCCTTGTCTGGACTCTAAACCACTGTTTAACATAACAGCAAAGTCTCACCCAGATTATATTCCTGCAGGATTTCCCAGAGCTAGTGACATGCTGGGATGTCTCTGCATATCTGAGATAGAGATACAGTTAACACAAATTCATAAATATTCTTTGACTATGAAATCCTTTATCTCATCAAAGACATAAAAAGAATATTTCTCCGACTTAGTGATTTGGGTATATTGTACTTTAGCTAAACCTAAGTGAACTATTGCTGGAAGAAAAAACAAATTTTGGGGCATATAGTATATTATTATTTATCTATTTTGTCTATGTTCTCAAACTGACCTTTACATTTAACTGATGGTACTTAAACTTGGCATTGTGCACATGTCTTAAAAATAAACTAAGTATATAAATATTATTTAACTTAAGTTTTCTTATAACATAACTTTGGGTTCCATTTTATTTTATTTTTCAGTGATTTTCATTAATCAGGACTGTGCATGATATATTTTATAAATCACTATGGCTGTCTATTGTTGATGTCTTAATTTAAAAATTAAACCTATCAAAGGCCTATAGATTTATGGAACCTGATGGAATCCTATCTTTTATTTAAGACTATAATCTTTTTCTTTACTTTTCCTTACCTCTCCCACAATAGATGTTTATCTTTAAAGACAAATAAATATTTACATTAATAGTAGAAAGTCATCTTTGGGGAAACAGTATAATAAATGATCTTAAATATATGCTTGAGTAAAAGATTGTTGGGAGGTGATTATGACATCAATTTCAAATGGAATAGAGAGAAGAGAGGCCAGCTTTCAATAAAATCTTTTAGCAAGAAAATAAGTAACCAATTTCTTTATAATTTGTATTGTCATAATTCAAATATATTTTGCTGTATTTTTCATAAGACTAAATAGTCAACTTTACAAAACTGTATGTTGAATACCCAGAGGTCCCATTATAAGCATAATCTAAAATATAAATTGAATGTCAAGTGGATTTTTTGTTCCTCATTTTAGATTTATGAATTGCATTTTAAATGCAATTTAACATGAATGTGAGGTTGGGCCTGTGAATACATTACTAAAATTCATTTCTATGGGTTTTAGCTCATTTTTCTATTTTTTCTCCAATTTTTTTTTTTTTTTTGCTACATAACAGTGAAAAATTGGAGAGGGATTAAAAAATTCAACACACATTCATGGAAACATAACTAACATGAGATGCCGAGAGGCTACAAGGATGGAACACAGACAAAAAATAACTTCTGTATCTGAAAAATGGCCACTTTACAACATTGAAAAATGTTCAGTTGTAAAGAACAATAAAAGAAGCTCTGGTGGCTGAGACGTTAAAGCATTTGGCTGCTCACCAAAACACAAAACAAAAATGCAACCACTGCTGTGCAGTCGGATCCAACTGATAGCGACCCCTTCTTGGGTTTCCAAGGCAGTATTACTATGGAAGTAGATTGCAAAGATCAAGTTCAAACCCACTAGTCACTCTGCTGGAGGAAGTTGAGACAGTCTCCTTCTGAAAAGATTTATAGCCTTGGAAGCACTATAGGGAAGTTCTACTTTGTCCTACTGGGTTGCTATGAGTCAGAATCCACTCAACAGCAATGAGTTTTCTTTTCTTTTTTTTTTTTGGCATACAAGGGAAAAATAAAAAGAAAAACTCACTGCCATTGAGTCGATTCAACTCATAGAGACCCCTCCTTGGGTTTCCAAGGAGTATCTCTACAGAAATAGATTGCACAATCTTCCTTCTAAGGAGTAGCTAGTAGGTTTGAACCACCAACATTCTGGTTAGCAGTCAAATTCCTTAGGCACTACACCACCAGAGATCCCTTTTTAGGTATAAAGAACAATTACTATTATTTCTTATGCATGGGTATTCAGAAGCACTGCTTTAAATGGTTCCCTTATTCATTATACCTACTATTAAATGGACAGTCATCTGAATAGAATAATGAATGAGTTTTTTTGTTTTTACTTCTTGCCAGGCACTACCCTGAATGTTATTGTGAGTTACCATAAAGTCGGCTCCAATTCATGGTGACATTTTACAAAAGAAAACTAAACACTGTCTGGTTCTGTACTATATTCAGGAATCTGCATTGAAAATTTTCATATATTAGTTTTGATACTCTCAACACAGAGATAATTTTAAAAGGTGGAGAAAGAGTTTTGAGACATCATAACACAGTGGCTAGCACATTTGTCAAATCCTGCCTCCTTTATTTACTAGTTGTGTGACCTTGAGCATGGTACTTTACTTCCCTGTATATCAGTGTCCTTATAGGTAATGTGATTATGCTTATATGTGTTGAGCTTTTACTATGATCTAAACACACTTGTAAGCAGGTTACATATATTAATTTATTAATCCCAGCAGGGTAATTACTCAACTCACTCACTGCTGTGGAGTCGATCCTGACTCATAGTGACCCCTCCTTGGGTTTCTAAGGCAGTATCTCTGTGAAAATAGATTGCCCAATCTTCCTTCTGAAGAGTGGCTGGTGGGTTTAAACCACCAGCCTTCTGGTTAGCAGTCAAATGCCTTAGGCACTATGCCACCAGAGCTCCCCAGCAGGGTAATTGCTGGGATTAATAAATTAATATATGTAATCTTCTTACAAGTGTGCTTGGGTCATAGTAGAGCCCACCACATGTGAATACAGTCAATAGGTATCTTGTCTACTATGGCAATAATTCCATACTAGATTAAGTAGGGGTTTATCTGAATCTAAAACTCAGGCTTTTAATCAAGGAAAGATTTTCTATTGCATAAAAGGTATTTTAGCTACTTGTATAAAGAAATGGTAAATTATTTAATATTTAGAAATTATTTTAGTGAAAATTATATTTCTTTAAATTCAACAATAGTTGAATTGGTAATCATTTCATATTATGACTATATCTTGTCTCTCTAAGGATAAGGTGCTGGACAGATTAAGGAACTAGAGTTATTATTATTATATATTATTAATAATTTTAATCTAATGCATTGGTCTGAATAGAGTAAATGTTCTGTAGACTCATATCTTATTTACACAAATATACCCGGTTGAGAAAATGACTTAAAAAACTTATTAACTGGTCCTCTTCATTTCTATTGATGGTTAGACTTCATTTTTGAAATTGTTTTTCTATATGCCTCATAACAGTCAAGAATGAATGCGTGTATGTATTTATTTATTTTTACATAAAATTATTGATTTTTGAAATCTGGAGGCAGCTTCATGGTATGGTTTAGAATAAAGAGGAGAATTCATAATCAATCAATTCAAAAGCATTTAATTAATATCTCCCAGGAGCTCTGGTAGCATAGTGCCTAAGGCACTTGATTGCTAACCAGAAGGCTGGGGTTCAAACCCACCAGCCACTCCTTGGAAGGAAGGTTGGGCAATCTACTTCCGTAGTGATACCACCTCAGAAACCCAAGGAGGGGTCGCTATGAGTTGGGTCCAACTTGACGGCATATAACAACAACAAAAACAGATGCTGAGCGTTAGCACTTGATAGATTTCAAAAGCCTAGATTTGAAAGTCATCTAAGAATTCCATCTGTACTGTCCTTGAAATGTGATCACTCTTTTGTTAAACATTTCTAGAGTCAGAGGGATCAGTCTGTTAGGGAAAACCCATTGAACTTTAATACCACTCACAACCTTAAAACTCAAAACCAAGCTCACTGCTGTCAAATAGATTCTGACTCATAGGAATCCTCATTGGGTTTCTGAGGTGGTAAATCTTTATGGAAGTAGATTACTCCATCTTCCTTCTGCTGAGCGGCTAGTGTGTTTGAACCACCAAACTTCTGGTTAGCAGTCAAATGCTTTAGGCACTACACCACCAGAGCTTCTTATTTATAATCTTGCCATGATAGATTATCATGCTAAACTCTTTATTTCCATTATGCTCCCTAATCCCTTCAACCGTAGTCATTGCTGTAATTTTACAGAGAAAAAAATAGAGACATAAAAGGTTAGTTAAGTTGATCAAAGTCTCACAGCTATTAATACATTGAAAATCCAGAAGGTAAGAGAAAATGTCTTATATATGCTTGTTCTGGTTACCTAGTGCCACCCTGACAAGAATATACCACAAATGGGATGGCCTTAACAAACAGGAGTTTATTCTCTTACAGTTTGGTGGCTTTAAGCCCAAGTTCAAAGTGCCAGGCTCTAGGGGCTGGGTGAAAGCCCCTCAACCTTGGGCTTCAGCTCTGCCTCCAGCTCCTGGCCCACTGAAGCTAGAGGCTTTTCTTCACTCAGACAAGCTGCTGGCTGCTGAGGCTGCCAAACTCAAGGTTGACAAGTGAAAGAGCACTGTCCTGATATTACCAAATTACACAGCAGCCCATTAATTCAAGTCCATTGTAAGTCCCATGGTCGGCAGAGCATGGCAGGCTGCTGAACAACATGGCTACATGCAGGGTTGAAGGTGCCATAAGCTAGAGACTATCCCCAAGGGTTCTCTTTATATATAGCAAGCAGGCCACATCCCAAAGGCTGCTTGTGGTAGATCCCACCATGGAGTTAATTGCCAGTCTCATCATGGGGAATAACTACCACCAGCTGCCCAGCCACTCAACCAGTCCCCCAAGTTGACATACAAACTGAACTCCCACAATGCTCAAACAGTTAAATAGGAACTACCTCTAAACTGTGATTACATCCACCTCAGTACTCATGACAATGGTCACTGCCTCCATCAACTGATTTGAATAGATTTCTTCAACCTGAGGTGAAATCTGAAGGAATTTTTTATTTTAACTCTACTATCATTTGGACCTTCATCTTCTCCTTAAATGAAAGGAGTTTGTCATGGACCCTATGTATCCTCTTAGCATTATTGACTAGTGTTAATTTCTAACTCACATATATTCTAGCTTTGATAAACTAGCATATCTCTTGCATAAAATCATAAAATTTTTCTCCCAAGTTCTTGACATTTACTAGAAAATTAAAAGGCAAAAAAAAAAAAAAAGGCCATGATTTGCCTAGTCCTTAGAAAATTGTCGTTATCCAAAATTAATATGCCCTTTCAAAATGGTTGATGTTTTGCTAAAATAATATCAAATTGAATTAGCAGCTGTTGTTAAGAACTATAATGTCGCATATGCATATTTTATACTTTTCACAATTATGGCTGCATCCACATAGGATTCAGGCTAAGGAGTCTGAGAGATATAAAATAAATCCCAATTGATCCTTTATTATAGAGAGAAAGTCTTATATATGCTCAAATTGTTAAATAGGAACTACCTGTAAGCAAAGACTGCATCAATAAAACTTCCAAAGAAATTGCCTTTGTATGAAAGAGTAATTTTTTTTTGTCTGTTCATTTTCAGCTGTGATTCTGTTAATTTCCTCATTGGAATTCACTAGACTGGTTACTACTTTTTTTTTTTTTTTTAACTGCAACAAGGAAATGGTACTCATTCCTGAATGAACATTAGAATGTCCTTTGAGTGGATTTTAAAAATAAACTACCCTCTTCTGCATGCCACTAGCATATTTAGCTGATTAAGTGTAAGATGTGAGTTCCAGTATTTTTTAAGTTCCCCAAGTGCTTCTAAAGGGGACCTGATGGTACAGTTGCTAACTGAAATGTCAGCTGTTTGAATCTAGCAACCACTTTATGGAGTAAAATGTGGCAGTCAGTTTCCATAAAGACTCCAGCCTAGGTGGCACAAACAGTGAAGCATTCAGCTACTAACCAAAAGGTTGGTGGTTCCAATCCACCCACAGGCTCCTGAAAAGAAAGGCCTGTCGATTTACTTCTGCAAAGTCAGTTATTGAAAATTTGTGGAGCATAGTTCTACTCTGACACATGGAGTCACCAGGGATTTCATTATTTTTTTAATACCTTGAAACCCCTTAAAACATTCTCTGATGTGAGTTTTTCTCTAAATATGTTTCTGTGACACTTTAAAATACAACTTTAGCTTTAAGTATAACTTTAAAATGAAGAAATTGAGAGAAGTGCAACAAGATCAGGCAGGCCAGTTCTTATCAGAAAACCCAGTGATTTGGAGTCTGGAGAACTTTCATGTTCCATTGGTTCACTGGAGAAAGCATACCATTTCTCCGATCTTCAAATTCCTCACCATCACTTCCCCTGGTCTTACACCTTCTTTTAAATATTTTAAAAATTCTTCATTATTCTGCTAGGACCACTCAAAGTCCCACTAGTTTTGATCACCTGAGCAAATTTTATTTTATTAAGACCTTTAAGTTTTTTTTTTTTTTTTAATAATCAATACTACTTTTCCTTGAAACTTTATGATCTATAATTTTCCAAATTTTTCTTTCCTCAGAAAAATCTTCCATTTTCGGGAAAAGTAAACTCACAGCCTTTTTTTCATACATACTGTCTCCAACCTTCAGGAATATTTTTCTCCATCAAAATCCCTATAACGTGCTCATTCCTCTTGCACATTGGATGAGGCCCAAGGGCTAGCCAGTCTGGGCCCATCACACAGACAATAGCCTCAACCCAGTGTGTTCTGCCCTATGGACCAATTTAAACTTCTCTATCATTTTTGGCCACGATGAATTTGCTTCACACCACCACTGACAATACCACAGAGTACCAAAGTCATGGTTTTTTGTTTTGCTTTTTTTTTCTTTTTGTTTTATTTTTCACATCAAACCTCAACACTTACATTTCTCTTTTCAAATAGGATCTTCGTAAGAGTTTCTACATGTATATTTGCCACTGAATACTTAAGAAGTCTCTGATCAAACGGGAAAATAGCCTGTGTTTGCCATTAATGTTGTCCTGTAAATGTTGATATATTATATGTAAAAACAGCAGCAAGTCATTCTCTATTACTTATATTATTCTTCTTAAATGTGTTTGCTAAAACAAAAACAAGAGCATATCTCATGAGGAGTACACACTTAAAATGTACTTGGCAGTCATCAAATGGAAAATGGCAGATGATGTCATATATACATTGCATCTGTTCCCAAATACTAGTGGGATCATTTATATGAAACTTTTACATATTGAAAAACTGCAAGGGCTCCTGTTATGCTGTTGTTTTTTGAAAGCTGATGCTATATAGTGTTTGATTAAGTGTTTTAAAATCATTCTTTGTAGGCCTGTTCACTTTAGCTAAAGTTATGACAGCTTGTCTTGGTTAGTTTAAAAAAGAGAAGGCATGATTTACTCTCTCTCTCTCTCACTTGGAGATACAGAATATTAGTATTTTAAAGTGAAGTGAAAGTATATCGTAGAGATGTAGAAAGGGAAAGTTTGAATGTGTCCTTAATTTAATGTGTTATTAATGTACATAGACTAGACATATAAAAGAACAATTTGATTAAAAAATCCTTCACTTAGACATGTAATTCTTTTTAATAATAATTATATACTGTTATGGCAATAAAACTATGTACTCACTCGGAAGGAAGATTGGGCAATCTACTTTCTTAGTGAGACTGCCTCGGAAACCCAAGGAGGGGTTGTTATGAATTGGGTCTGACTTGAGGGCATACAACAACAACAACAACAACATTCACTGTCTGTGCCACTTTGTTCGTATTGTGGAACATTCACGAGTTGGGAGAAACGACACACAGCTAATTCATCTACGTCCCTTAAATGAATTGCCTTTCTCAGCTGTATAATTTACCCAAAGAACATCTTGGTTTGTGTTACACACTGTTTTTCTTATGATTGTGTAGTAATCATTTTTCATACTATATTTTGTCATCAGAAAAAGAAAACCACATTCATTTTTTTCTTTTTTCTCTTCTTTTTTCTGCTCATTCTATCTTCAATTTGAAAACGTATAGCTAAATAATTCATTTCTCCTGAATTACAGACACATTATTTTCAATGAGATAAATATTAAGTTTGAATCCCATTATCCTGTGTAAAAATTCTTTTAATTCAATCTTGGGGAAACATATATATTTTGTAGATATGACCTGTAAATTTTTCTGTTGACATTTTTGAGTATTTAGCAGGAATTCACAGACTTTGCTAATTGTTAAAGTTCCCCAAAAGTTTTAATTATCTAATTACTACATTTTGGTAATTAGAGCAGTATCTCAAAGTGCTGTGATTATAATCTGACTAGGTCAACCAGTATTCTAGAAAATACAGTACAGTCATATACATATTACAATCACCGCTCTTCCCTTCACATTGATACTTTTACCCTGGCCTCCAGAGACAGACATTTTTTGTTATTCTGCCAAAATTTACTATCCTCCAAACATTACTACTGGCAAAACCATGCTAATCCTTGGAAACTTTTCTCCTCAAGTTCCTAGATTTTCAGTCATTAGCAAAAGAGAAAGAAAGAAAAAAATTAAAAGATACTAAGAACAGTCCAGTTCTTACAGCTGGTTTCAGCAATTCCAACTTGCGCAAGACCTCATGTTTGTGAAAACAACCCAAGAATCTTTGAACAGGATGTAATCAAACTCTGATCTTCTGAGAAACCCTGCAAAAGTGACTTCATTTGCCAAAATAATATAGTGTCATTTATAAGCAGCTCTTCCTATGTCTAAGGAAAAGCTATTCGCACATTTGGGTGTATGCTGGCTTCAGAAGGGGAAGCAAGAAAAAGCACAAATTCCACTTTCCCACCCTAAAATGCACAGCTGGTATCAGAACCCCATGGAAGCTGTGGCCCATTCCCAAAGATGCTGGCAATATTGAGGGAGACGCGTATCCACAAAAAATCCCAACGGTAAGTGACGAGGGACAAAAGGATTCTGTCTGGCAGCAATTCTGTGTTGTTACTTTCCCTCTGTTGCCTCGCTGACCTCTCTTGTGAAGGAAGAGACAATAAATACCATCACTCACCAGCCTCAATTCAAAACCTTCTCTTTTTTCTACCCGCCCCCAAAATATTATCTGGCAGCTTCTGTAAAGGAACAGCAAGGCTTCCAGAGGGAATATTTGCGAATGATCCTTCAGATAAATTTCATCCCAAAGCCCTGACCTACCTCTGTCAAGCCTTGGCTGCTCTGTCCTCATGGGCTGGATAGAAAAAAGACCGGGTGTGATGGCTTCTTCAAATTTACCAGAAAGAAAGGACCTGGATGCTTGTCCTTTAAGTGTCTCTAAACATGGTTTGCATAGCTGGATCTCTGCTTATCTGTGCCTTTCGGCTTTCGCTTCCATACATGGATCTGTTCCCAACAGTAACTCCAAGCTGTCGAAAAGAAGCTATCTGGCAGCTCTCCGCTTCATCCAACACATGGATGATAAAAATACACATATAGCTATCCTTTCAGCCAGGCCCGTTCCCCTCCCCATGATCCTGCCACTATGCCTTTTTGCAAATACACTTTTAAGGCTGGCATTCCTCCTTTCCAGATGTTTAGAGTAATCAATTTCTCCCTGATTCTCACATAGACCTTTTAGGGTGTGGGTTTGCTTAGCTTTATGAAAACTGAGGCACAATTATGGTTCCTTAATAGAGTCTTTCTCTTTAAAGATTATAGTGATAAGATATTTATAAAAAGTGCAAACATTTAGTGAATGAATCAATATAAAAATGAATGGCTAAACAAACAGAAAACATGACATGTGAATGAATATATACATGCTAAATGTACAAATTTAATTGGGAATAGTAGCTAAGTGGAAGACACTCTGAATTCTTTGCCTTCAAGGATAAGGTAGCATAAGGACAAATAATTAAAATCTCAGAGACAAGGAAAGGCCAGGTCCATATATAAAGCTTCTGTAGGAAATAGTGTCAGTTATGAGTCTAGCATATGGTTTGAGATATATAAAATATCTTTTAAAATTATTAAAGTATGTAAACCCGAATTACATAGTAGAATAGTAATTGATATATTTGTTAATTGTCAGTGATTCTTTAAATGGCAAAAAACTGTGACCTAAATCTTAGTGGGGACAAATCCTGCTCTGTAAAGTAAAAAGGAATTGCCTTAGGGATTGCTGAAACTTGGCTTGGCCCTCCAGTCTTTTTGAAATTTAGATTCTCAGTTTTTCATTTGTCTTTTTTTCCCAATTTGTTTTTACTCTTGTGTGAAAAATACTTCTAGATAGAGAGAGGTGATTTCTAAATAAGCTTTTTTCATTGATTAATTTTTTCAACATTATGTTGAAACTTGTGGACTCTCTTGTTTCAAGAAGTAAAAAGAAATTTGAGGCATAAAGAAATAATTCATTTTTATGCAACAAAAATGGTGCTTGTTTACTTAAAATTAGGAAAAAGGAACAAAAAGGAGATTAAAAAGGGAGTGATAGATACTACATAAAAATATTGTTCCACATCCTACTTTGGGGAGTAGCAACTGGCATCTTAAAAGCTTGCAAGCAGACATCTAGATGCAACAATGTGTCTTTTATAGTCCAGAGCCAAGAGGAATGAAGAAAGGCAAAGCACATGGAAACAGTTAGTCCAAGGGACTGGTACACCATGTGATCCTCAGTCCGTATGACTATGAGACCAGAAGAACTAGAT
>NW_006921718.1:513852-519586 GCF_000298275.1 Orycteropus afer afer | reverse complement strand
CTCCTGAGAATATAGTCCCTAGCTGCCCTTCTGGTCTGGAATTGAACCCACTCCTGTGGCTTCCAGCCAAACAAAAGACAGGTATATGAGCTGAACATTTACAGTAGGAAGACACACTTCTTGGAGAGATCATTCATGAGAGAATAGAAGGGCTGTGTATGTACAGGGAGACAGCTCAAGGGGCAGGAGTGCATGGGAGGGAAGGACACAGGGAAGGAGTGGCTATGGGGAGGAAGTGGGAAGAGAGTTGTTGCATTGTGGGAAATAGCAGACAATGTTGTGAGACAAAATGTATGTGAACTTCTGTATGGAAGATGAATTTGCTCTGTAAACTTTCACCGAAATCACACACACACACACACACACACACACACAATCTAATAAAAGGCTTTATGAAACTCCCATGGTCCCCTCCTCCTGAAAAAATGGGAGGTATAGATAAAACAATATTGACATAATGATAACAATTGTTGTAAGTGGTTGATGGGTACATTATACTATTTCTGTTAATTAAAATAAGAAGAGTAAGAAAGAGAATAATACAAAACAGACACATTAATGGGAAGTTTGGTAAATCTTAGATTTGACTATACAAAAGCACCAAGGCCAAAACAAGAATGGGTAAAATTGTGTTTCTTTCATTCAGAATGTTCTGACATTTCACCCCTCCCCTGCCCTACCTCAAACTAGGGATATTCTGTATAATAATAATTTATAATAAAATGAAAGTTAATATATAATTTTTTTAAAGTTAATATATCTTAGTGACAGACATAGTAGATAATCATACATAACCTAGGACCCATCCAATGTCTCCTCTTCCCTTGTCTTTTTCTCCTTTTGCAAGTCAAAATATAAAATCTTTTTTTTTTTTTTTTTCCTCTTCACCTCCCTTGCAGCATGTAAGGATGACCATGAGGTATATAAAGATTTCTGGCCAAAGAGGAGTAAATAAGAACTTCCTGGGTGGGACCTCTTGGAAAGATTTCATTTTCTGTTAAAAAAAGATAGACTCATATTTTGTCCCTCTTGTCTATGTTACTCCTTCCAATCATTTCCTTCTCAGAAGTAAATATAAAGCCTGGGATTACAGCAGCCCTTTGGTGACAGAAGGGAACAAGTACAAGGACAAAAGCCTACAAGCTCAAGAAGAAAGCAGAAAGAAGTTCAATTCTTGCCAGCATCATTGAGTGACTGTACTAACTTTGAGCTACTCAGCTCTAAACTAATTATTAGTTGAGAAAAACAATGCCATAATTAATCTAAAAAGTGGATTCTAGAATATGAAGTCAGGACTCAAAGTGTTCTGGTCCTGGCTTTGTTAATTCCTAGCCAGGTGACATTGAACATTTACAGATTTTCTTCTTTGTTATTTGGGAAAGTGAGTACCTGGCCTCCTTATCCTGGAACTATCTAATAAGTGAATGAATGTGATATATGGTCATACATTTTATGGGGTCCATGGGTGGCACAAATGGGTAAGCACTCAACTACTGTTTGAATCCATACAGAGGCCAGGTCAAAGACAGTCCTGGTGATCTGATTCTAAAAATTACAGCCTTGAAAATCCTATGGATGTGTTCTACTCTGCATATATGGGGTCACCATGAGTCAAAATCAATTTGATGGCAATTAACAACAACAACGAATCATATCAATGCAAGATATTGCCTATACAATGTATGTTGTTGTTGTGAACCATTGAATCCATTCCAAATCATGGCAACACTATGGGACAGAGTAGAACTGCCCCACAGGATTTCACAGGTTGTAATCTTTTGTGAGAGCATATCTCCACGCCTTTTGTCATTGTAGCTTCTGGCGGGTTCCAACTGCTAATTTTTTAATTAGCAGCTGAATGCTTAACCATTGTGCCACAAGGGCTCCAGTTGATACACAAGCCTGGTGACAATAGTTAAATGTGTCTTAAGAGTCTGCTTTCTGTTCAAAGAAGAATTTGCAGACATTTAATTTGACTGGCATAACTCCAAATATCTTGGGAATTCTTTTCTGAATTTAGGAATGTCCAAGGTATGGGAAGCTTAAAAATTCCAAAATGTGTTGTTTGTGTTGGTTTGGCCACATTGAGTTGGCATGTTCTTGGTGAGGTTTTCTGTGAGAGTTGACCAGTTTCTTACTTTACCTCTGATAGACAGTACTCTAAGGAAAGGGAAGTCCCAGGAAACTCATTTCTATTCTGAGCCTTCCCAACTCTGGAGGATGTGCTAGGGTTCATGTATTGAAAAACATCTGATAAGGAGATTAAAGACCTTCAAGTTTCCAGAGAAATAGGTTAAATTGGTCTCCTGTGAGCATCGTAAATGTGAAAATCAGGATTTATTATATAAGCATCAATTTGGTTAATTCTATGAGGAAGGAAGGCATCTCTGGGGCTGCAAATAACTGACATATTCAATTACTACAAAAAGCGGGAGGTTCCAGACTTCACAGAGATGCCACAAAAGAAAGGTCTGGTCATCCACTTCTGAAAAATCAGCCATTGGAAATCCTATGGAGCATGATTCTAGCCTGGATACCTATCTATCTGTCTGTCTGTCTGTCTATCTATCTATCCATCCGTCCATCCATCTATCTATCATCTATCTATGTATCTAATGGGGAACATGTGGACATGTTATTTCACATGCTATTTCACTATGAGGAACTTTGCACAGACTGTTCTTTTCATTAGAATATTGTGTACCACACCTCGTGCCAAAAGCATGTGCACACATATACATACATTCTACTTTTTTTTTCTGATGCAAGAACATAGCCTTAGTTTTGTTCATATTCAGCTCGGTGTCTCCTATTTTCTGAAGTCTTTCCTGATATCACCACCAGGTTGTAAAGCACAAATGGCTTATGATTGTACTTCTTTCTCTGTCTGCCTTTGGCCATCAGACTATGAGCTCCTGGAAGACAGGTATTATGTGTTACATGTTTTTGTGGTCCCAGGATACACAACAGTGTCTGTCCTATAGTAAGCAAATTTTAGTATAAATTTCTTGAAGGATTAAATGCGTTGATAAATGAGTGAAAAACGAATAAATGGTAGTTAATTCTCAATTAGTGGCCATTAACCTATGGGCCCCCCTGCTATGTAAGGTATAAGCATCTCAAATACTCACCTGTTCATGTGAGTAGAGACTGTTATGTCACAAGAAAAACAGAGCATCCAAGAATATCATCTTCATTTAACTGGGCAGATTATGTAAAATTTCCAGTTATTCAAGACAGTACTACATTAGCACAGACCATTAAGAATGGATATCTGATCATAGTTATTAATATGGACACACACACACACACACAAAGTCAAACCCACTATCACTGAGATGATTGTGATTCATAGAGACCCCCATCGAGTTTCCGAGGTGGTAAATCTGTATGGAAGTAGATTGCATGGTCTTCCTTCTAGCAGAACTCATTATTAATATGGAAAAGTAAAGTAAATGTTGTAATATTTCTTGTAAGATATTCAATTATGGGTGATATTTATGAAAAATTTATTAGGGACAGCAAGTTTCCAAAGGCTAGGAAGGCAACTATATTGAAGGAATGTTGTTATTAGGTGCCATCGAGTTGGCTCTGACTCTTGGTGACCCTATGTATAACAGAATGAAACACTTCTGGGTCCTGCACCATCCTCACAATCCTTGCTATCCCTGAGTCCATTGTTGCAGTCACTGTGTTAATCCATCTCGTTGAGTGAGAGTCTTCTCCTTTTTTGATGACTCTTCATTTTACCAAGCATGACATCCTTCTCCAGGGAATAAGCCCTTCTAACAATATGACCAAAGCAAATGAGATGAAGTCTGGCCATTCTCACTTCCAAGAAGTATTTCTACCAGGACAGATTTGTTTGTTGTTCTGGCAGTCCATGGTAATTTCAGTTTTCTTCCCCAACACCACCACTCAAAAGTATCAACTCTTCCTCAGTCTTCCTTAATTCATTGTCTAACTTTCACACACATATGAGGCTGTTGAAGGAAGAATTCATAAACTTCAAACTCACTTTTATGGAGTTGGATTTGACCCATAGCAACCCCTCCTTGAGTTTCTGAGGCCGTATCCCAATGGGAGTAGATTGACCAATCTTCCTTCTGAGGAGTGGCTGGTGAGTTTAACTTCAGCCTTCTGGTTAACAGTCAAATGTCTTAGGGACTGTGCCACTATTAAAGGAATAAGGAGGGGAAATTCAGAGAAATAATTCTTATGTATTTTTTAACTTTGTGAATTTGATTTATACCACTTATGTGAATTGGTGACTTATTTAAAAAAAAAAAAGATAATTTATCTGCAGAGTTCAAGTACAGAGAGAAAATATGTCAAGAATAGGAATGAAAAAAATATTTAAATAAGGCTCCTACTTACCCTTGAAGAACCAACTCAGATATCACCTTTTCTGTGCAGATTTTCCTAGCTTGTCCTCATGACCAAGGAGCTTTGATTGCACAGTGGTTAAGACATTTGGCTGCTGACCAGAAGGTCAGCGGTTCAAACTCATCAGCTGTTCTCAGGGATAAAGATGAGGCAGTTTACTTCTGTAAAGATTTACAGTGTTGGAAACTCTATGGGTCATTATGAGTTGGACTTGAGTCGATGTAAGTAGGTGAGTCCTCAACACTACCATTGATGTAGCAATTAAATTTTGTCTCAGGTGAGTTCTCTTAGCAAAATGTCCAGACTTCTTTTATAACCCCATATCTGGCTGAATATACATGTGTGAACTTCTCAAGGGCAGAAACATATCTTCTTCATCTTTAGGCGTCAGAGCCTAGCATAGTCCCTTGAATGCATTGATACTCAATAAGCTTTTGTTTAATTAAATTGAAAAATGTATAGTCAGAGTAGTAAACTGACTAACCTATCATTACAGTAAATTCTTTAAAAATATAATTGACTCACTTTTTCTTTTGTTAATATTAGTACCTCTCTAATTCTTATTTATTCTTTTCTTTTCTTTTTTTATTGGCTGGAAGCCACAAGTGTGGGTTCAATTTCAAACCTGAAGGGCAGCTACGGGCCATAGTCTCAGTAGGTCCACAAGGGTTCTATCAGAACAGCAAACCTGGGCCCACTTTTTTTTTTCCCCCAAAGTGATTTTGAGTTTTGTTCCACATTGTTCTCCATCTTTATCCAGGATGTCCTACATAGATCATCCTCCGAGTGGTTCACAGTGGTAGCCAGGCACCATGTAGTTCTTCTGGTCTCATAACTGTGTAGGCTGCGATTACATGGTGTACCAGTCGGTAGGACTAATTCTCTCCATGAATCTTTGGTTTTCTTCATTCTTCTTTGCTCTGGATGAGGAGGGACCAATCATTGCATATAAATGGCTGCTTGCAAGTTTGTTTTTTTTTTGCTACTATTTTTTTTTTTTTTAATTGTGATTTGGGTGAAGATTTACAGAGCAAATTCACTTTCCATACAGCAGTTTACATACACTTTGTCTTATGACATTGAGCACAGTTTACCACAATGCAACAGCTCCCCTCCCACTTCCTCCCCATAGTTACCTCTTCCCAGTGTCCATCCCTCCAAACACTCCTACCCCCTGAGCTTTCTCCCTGTGCATAAGTAGCCCTTCTTTCTTCCATGATTGTTCTCTCCAAGGAGTGTATTTACCTGAGGTAAATGTTCAACTCATATACCTGTCTTTTGTTTGGCTGGAAGCCACAGGTGTGGGTTCAATACCAGATGTGAAGGGAAGCTAGGGGCCATAGTCTCA
>NW_006921718.1:502197-503229 GCF_000298275.1 Orycteropus afer afer | reverse complement strand
TTTTTTTTTTTTTAATGAGTTTGATTATGATATACTTTGATGATCTTTTGCAGTCTATCCTGTTTGGGGTTCGCTGGACTTCCTGAATGGCTATATTCTCATCTTTCATCATATCAGGGGAATCTTGGACAATTTTCTCAGTGGTTTTGTTTTTCTCTTCCTGTTCTGGAATTACAGTTACACATAGGCTATTCCTTTTCATGGTATCCCACATGAATCTTAGGCTTTCTTCATTTTGTTTTGATCTTTTTTTCTGATTGATTCTTTTGCAAAGAACTATTCAAATATTTGTCTTCAGTCTCATTAATTCTGTCTTTCACTGATTTGATTCTACTCTTTTGCCCTTCCACCGTGTTCTCCATTTATGCAAATTTTGTATTAATCTGGATTTCTATCTGTAGATTTTGTATCATTTATAATTTTTTATTTATCTTGTCATTTTGTTCTTGTATTTTCTTCCAAAATTGTTCTAGTGTTTTGTTTGTGTTTTCTTTAATTTTGCCAGTGTTTTCCTTGATCTGTCTCTCAATCCATTGAAGGCACCTAAATATAATTCTTTTGACTTCCTTATCAGGGAGTTCCAATGCTGCTTCTTCCTCAGGGATGTGTTCTGGTTCTGTATTCTTCTCTCTTGTTTCACTGCTTTATCTTGCTTCTGTGTGTGGACTGTAGTGATCTGTTGTTTCTGAGACATTGTGACTTTGTTGAATTTATATTTAATTGGTGATTGTATGTCGGAGTGATTCATCCAAGATTTTTATTTTACTTTATTTTTTGAATGTATGTGAGTAAGCAGGGTACTGTGCTCCACCATTTGTTTGTTGGCAGCCCTTATGCACTCATCACGTGTCTCCTAGTGGATGTGGTAGACAATGAGAGTGGTTGCATAGATCTCTGTTAACTGTTTGTGGAGAGTCGTTAAGGGTAGTCCAGCTCTTATTGGTGGTCATGTATTACTGGACAGTTGGTGCAGAAGGAAGTGGTGGCTCTCACTCAGTACATGGAGCTGTAGGAGATGCAGGTGTGTTTGGG
>NW_006921718.1:492827-501942 GCF_000298275.1 Orycteropus afer afer | reverse complement strand
GGGGGGGGGGGCACAATATCTGGGAAGGGGGCAATAAGAGAAAAGAGGTAGAATAGTACAATAATGAAGAAAAGAATGGAAAAATGTAAAAAGAAAAACAAGGACTGGGGAGAACCACAAGGAAGAAAAAAATGGAATTCAGGAAAAGGGAGGAGAAAAAGGGCCAAAAACTAGAACCTTGGAAGGGAAGAAGAAAGAATAATAATAATAAAAAAGATAATAATAATAATAATAATAATAATACTTTTAAAACAGACAAAAACAACAAAACTAAAAAAAAAAGAAAAAATTGCATAGTGCAGGACAGAGCACCCAGGCTTTGTCAGAGCACACAGACTGGATGGAATTCCTGTCGACCCAGAAGATGGGTGGGAATGAGTGATGCCCACAGCTCCCTTCACCAAGAGTGTGTGTCATATGAGAGTAGCAAGGGGAATATTGCACCTTTCCAGTCCTCAGTGTTCAGTATGTCTTTGCTGTCCCTGGCAAGTGCAGCCTGTTCTTAGGTCCTTGGAATCTGAGTGAATACTGTCACTTTAAATACCCAAAATGATCAAACCACTTGTAAACATTCAAAATGGCTGCACCCTCCACATGGCCAAAAGTCCACAGCTCAGTTTTTCTCCTTCTTCACTGTTTCTCCTTTTATTCCCTCTTTTCTTTGTTCAAGAGGATCTACATAGTTTGCCTATTTTGCCATCTTACTGGAACTCTTCCACTTGCCAATGCTCTTGAAGATCATGCAGTTTGTTCTATTATACATGGGTCACCATGAGTTGAAGTCAACTCCATGAAAACAAACAACAACATATTGACCAAAACCAATTGGAGAATGCAACCAGATAATTTTGCAACCAAGACTCTCTTTCAATCCAGGTAAACAACACAAACCTCAGTGGAACTGAACAGTCTAAGGGTCTATGTTTGCAAAAACTACTTTTATACCTTACAACAGAAGTGAAAGAACAGATGGTTGTTTAAAACTGAGCTAAAGCAGTATAGATGTTCAGACCCCACAGCTAGCTGTCCTTCAATCCACCTGAGAATATAATACAACAAAAGTCATTATCACACCAGCCTCCAGTACTACAATGGGCAATTAATTTTGAACAGTTGTCCTATTTTCCATGTACAATGTACAACTCCATCAGTTTAAGCTTCCAACTACATGCTTTCATCATGGTCCCTCAACTGTTCCTAACTACAATTATTTCTCCCTTCTCTCAATTTTTGCAGATATTTTTTAAAAATTAATCTTGTTCTGCCTAGTGAAATTTCTTATCATAAATCTTGAAATTTTAAGCTCTTTGTGAACAGAGTTAGTTCTCATTTTTTAAACTTTTATACATTCACTCAGTTCTAATATTATGATACTTACACAATAAATACTTACTTCATGAATTTAATCAATATGATAAAAGAAAACAAATGGAATATGAAGAACTTTAAACTGCAGTTACAAATGGACTCTAAATATAGGAAATGGAGATTATTCTACTTAAAAACAAAATGTGTGAGTGACGAGGCCTCTAATACAGAAATATTTCTCTAGGCCAGAATTATCACTCCTTCCCCAAACTAATTTGGTAATCAAGCAGTCACTTTTTGGGCAGGAATATGTTCATGATGCATTCATGTAAATTTGATTTGTATAAAATATACTGCAAACAAACAAACCTGTTGCTGTTGAGTAAATTCTTACTCATAGTGACCCTCTATGGCAGAGTAGAACTTTCTCATAGGGTTTCCAATGTTACAAATCTTTACAGAAGCAGATTGCCACATCTTTTTCTCCCAGAGTGGGTTCAGCCCACCCTTTTGGTTAGCAGCTGAGCGCTTAACCACTGGGTCACCAGGGCTCCTATAAACTGCATATTTATGAGTGTGTTTAGAGTCATTTCCAAAGGAAAAAAAAAATGGATTTAGGACATCATTTGTGGAATAAATTGGAGCAATATAGAAAATCCATGTTGGAGAAAGATGTCAGTAGCTAAGATCAGCAAATTATTTAAGAAAACTGGGCTATCTCATTTACTTAACATAAATAAATTAAAAAAAATTGTGTGTCCTGCAAAAACAATGGCAACAATACGAACATACCAACAGCAGCAACAGCAGCAGCACCTGAGAAGATAGTTGTTGCTGTTGTTAGCGGTTGCTGTTGCCTCTGACTCATGATGACTTTATGCATAACAGAACGAAATGTTGCTGGGTCTTGCATCATCTTCTCATTACCTGCATGTTCAAGCCTATCATTGTGAGTCTTCTGCTAATTGCATCTCCTCTAGTGTCTCCCATGCTTTCATTCTCCTTCTAATTCATCAAACATGATATTCTCCTCTAACAATCAACCCCTCCTGATGACATGCCCAAAGCAAGCTATTCAGACAATGTTTTATTGTGATCATAGGTTTTCATCAGTAAATTTTCAGAAGTTGATCACTGGCCCTTTATTCCTAGTCTGTCTTAACATAAAGCTCTACTGAAACCATTCTACTATAGGTGAGCCTACTGGTATTTGGAATGTATGTGGCATAGTTTCCAGTATCACAGTAACACACAAGCCACCACAGTATATCAAACTGAGAGACAGAAGGTGGGTTCTACATGGTTACATCACATGAAATGAAGTCATCTCGGACTACATTCCATTGATTATGCCCCATTGTTTGACAGTTAGGCCAATTCTATTATAAATTCACTTAATCAGAATTTTACAATTCTTATATCCCATTCACAGAGAAAATTATAAGCCCTAGTGAATCTAAATTTGGAAGCTAATTTAAGTTAGTTAGATTTAGTAATTTTTATTGTTGCAAGTATATGCCCTTGCCAAAAAAAAAAAAAGACAGGAGAAGATAGCTTGACAAGGGTAGAAAATATCTTAAAATGTTTGTAAAAGATAAAATCATGTTATTTTCAAAGATTCCAGGAAGCTTTATGTTTTCCTCTCACTCACAACCTCAATAGCTACAGAGTCTTCTCTGTATAATAATAATAATAATTTAAAGAAAAGCTTTGTGCTATCTCTGATTCATCCCTCCATTTGGAGATTAGGCTCTTTCTCTTTTGGGATTCAATGGCGGGAATACTGGAGAATACAGCACCCTTCCTTATCTTGTGACTCGAAGTGCCTTCGGGCCTAAGGCAGTTGCCCGAGAAGCGCAAGGCTGGCAGTTCAAACCCGCCAGCCACTCCGCACCGTGTAGACCTGGCAGTCTCTCTAGGAGCTCTGGTAGCGTAGTGCCTGAAGCACTTGACTGTTATCCAGAAGGCTGGTGGTTCAAATCCACCAGCCACTCCTGGGAAGGAAGATGGGGCAATCTACTTCCGTAGTGATACTGCCTCGGAAACCCAAGGAGGGGTCACTATGAGTTGGGTCCGACACGACGGCACATAATAACAACAACAACAATACCAATGGTTAACAAGGATAAAGAATTCTATTTTGATTATGTTGAATTACTGTGCCTGTAGTACCATCACAAATATTATATATAAAAGAGAAGTTCCTATCCTAATCCTGACCTACATCACACCACACTTGTGAAAACTCTTTGGAAATCCCCATTCTATTTAATTAATTCTTCAAGTACTATTAATAGCCTCTTCTTTCTCTGAGCCATCACTTACTGCTAACCATCACCTGAGAAATCGCTTATAACTGCTTTCCCAATCATTAAAATTGGAGATGATCTAGAGATGCTTAACAGTATTGCACTGACAGCTTTCATAATCCTTCTTATCAATTTTCTATCTCCCTCAATTAGCTTTAGTACATGGCAGATCAAACATACTAAAGGAAACTGAGGGAGGTAGATCAAGGAGCTCTGGTGATACAGTTGTTAAGGCATTCAGCTGCTAACCAAAAGATCGGCTGTTCGAGCCCACTAGCTGCTCCGTGGAAGAAAGATGGGGCAATCAGCTTCTGCAAAGAGTCACAGCCTTGAAAACTCTATGGGACAGTTCTACTCTGTTCTAAAGGGAATCAATTTGATGGCAGTGGGTTTGGTTTTTGGCTTTTGTATGGCAGATCACTAAGCATACTGAATAAAAGATTGCGATGTGAGTGGAGTTGTGCCTAGAACCATGAAGTGATTGAGATTTTTCCCTACTTGCAGAGTAACAAGTTGGCCTACCATAGTTTCATGGATGTTGGAAGAAGGTATGGGACTCCTGGGTCAGAGGCAAATGACTAGTACGCATGGCACAGCAAGAACTTTAAACATCAGCATATTTGTGTAAGTTCCCTTGCTCTCCAGTGCTATGGGGACGATGTTGATGGGCTCAGATAGATATATGCTCATGGAAAGTTGCATTACAGAATAAGAATCCTGAACTTGGGGAAACTGAATCTTTTATAATTGGCAAGTAAGCATGACTTCCCTTTTCTCAGAAAGGAGACATTATCACTACTTCACTGTACAATGAGCATGTTTGTTTTTTTCTCTGGAGGAAGACATTATTTTTATCTTCCCAGGCTGTTCATTACACAAACATCTTTGAAAGAAGAAAGGGCAGTCAGTGCTTCTGTCGGCCAGATATGAAAAATGTCAGCAACCTATGGAGAAGTGTCTCTCAATAAGCTGTATATCAGAGAACGCGGTAATCGTAGGCTACAGAAGGTGGTAGAAAAAAGGATTGTTTTTATCGCTTTAATTTTTAAAGGCAATTTTGAAAGGTTAGAAAAGGAGCATGAGATCACGTGGGTAAAATATGACTCAGGAATGGAGATGAAGATAGTTTCAAATGAACAGCCACCCTTATTGCTCAGCAACAAAGACTGGGGAATAAAATGGGGAGAGGAGACTTGCCATTGGCAGGATTAACTCTTCTGTCAGAACTATAGGCTAGACTCTAGTTTTTTTTTTTTTTTTTTCCATCTGTACTCATAGTAAATGCATACAGGATAAATAATCCAGGAAGTGTAATTGGACCAAGTATTGTGTTTTCAGGAGTTCTGGAGGCTTGACTGTGGTTAAGTGCTTGGCTGCTAACGGCCATTCAAACCCACCAGCTATTCCATGGGAAAAAGACGTGGCAGTCATCTTCCATAAAGAGTTATAACCTTGGAAACCATATGGGACAGTTCTACTGTCTACCGAGCTGCCATATGTCAGAATCAACTTGACAGCAACAAGATTGGTTTTGATCTGTGTTTTTCAGCAAGGAATCACAGAAAAATGTGATTTTTGCTGACTTTAAGGACAATATTCAGCAAATGTAATATTTTTCACTTACTGGAGCCAGATAGGCTTGGATACAAATGTTCAACACAATTATAAACACATTCCTTGAACAAAAAATAGTTGTGCATTTCAATAAAGAAAGCATACATAATAATAATTAGAATACATATTGATTCATTTTGCAGAGATGGTAGATGCTAAGTGTTTGTAGTAAAATAGACCTGGATGGAGGTACAAATGAGGAAAAAATGGGAAAAATTTCTTAATGTTAAGAGGATGATGGTAACAAGTAGAAGGCAAGTCAAAAATCATTTGATAAAGAAATCGACATTTTTTATTTTGGTTGAAATATTTATGGCCCACTGAGTCAACTATGTTTTTATGTTTAGATTTTTTATTGCATTACTTTTTAACTAAACTGTTTTATTTTGAGATAATTATAGATTCACATACAGGTTGTAAGAAATAATGCAGAGAGCTCGTAGGTAATAGTCCTCCAGTTTTCTAAATGATTGCTGTTATCTTGTGCTGTGGAATCAATTCCAACTCATAATGACCACTACACTGCCCTGTAGTGTTTCCTATGCTGTAATCTTTAAGAAAATAGATCCCCAAGTCTTTTCTCTCATGGAGCAACTGGGTGTATTGTATTTAAAACTGCCTACCTTTCTAGTAGCTAATAGCTAATCATTGCATCAGCAGGGCACCTTCCTAAATGATGTTGCCAGGTGCCATCGAGTCAGTTCTGACTCAGCAACCCTATGCACATCAGAGCAAAACACTGCCCAGTTCTAAATGATAACATCTTGCAAAAGTATAGGACATTTTACAGCCAGGATATTGACATTGACATAATCAAGATATAAAACATTTCTCTCATCACAAGGATTCTTCCTGATGTCCTTTGGATGGATATACACATCCATTCCCTCCCACTTCACTTCCTACTTAATTCCTGGCAACCACTACTCTGACATTTCTATAATTTTATCATTTCAACAATTTCATATAATTGAATCATACAGTATGCAACTTGCGGAGTGGATATTTTCACTCAGCATAATACTCTGGAGATTCATCCAGGTTGAGTGTATCAATTATTTATTGCTGAATAAATAGTATACTATCCCATGGAATGGGTATATTATATAGTCTCTTAACTATACTTCTGCTGATGGACACCTTTATTATTTCCAGTTTTTGGCGATTATGAATAAAGCAGCTATGAATGCTAGTGTATAAAGTATTGTGTTAACATAGTTTTCATTTCCCAGACATAAAAGCCCAATAATGCTGGATTGTGCAGTAGTGGCATCTTCAGTGTTTTTAAGAAACTGTTGACCTATTTTTCAGAGTGGCTGTACAGTTGTACATTCCCACCAGCAACGTATTAGTGACCCAATTTTTCTGCATCAATGTCTGCATCTGGTTTTGTCAGTTTTCATTTTAGTCATTCTGATAGGTGTATAAACTCATTGCCATCCAATCAATTTTGACTGATACTGACCCCCATTGGGTTTCCAATGCTGTAAATCTTTGTGGAAACAGACTGCCTTATCCTTCTTCAGCGGAGTGGCTGGTGGGTTTGAATCACTCATCTTGTGGTTACCAGCCAAATGCTTTAACCACTATACCACCAGAGCTCCTTAATAGATGTATATTGTAGTTTTAGTTTACTTTTCTCTAGTGCTAATAGTCAGAAGGAAGGTTGGGTAATCTACTGCTTCGGAAACCCAAGGAGGGGTTGTTATGAGTCCGATCTGACTTGAGGGCAGTGAGTTTGGTTTTGGGTTGGAACGCTAATAGGAATTCTGGAGGGACAGTGGTTAAAGCATTAGGCTACTAACAAAAGGTCAGCAGTTCCAACTCTCCAGCTGCTCTGCAGAAGAAAGATAAGGCAGTCTGCTTGTGTAATGATTTACAGCCTTGGAAACCCTATGGGATGGTTCTCTTCTGTCCTATAGGGTTGCTATGGGTCTAAATTTATTCAGTGGAAGAGTTTTGTTTTGTTTTGTTTTCTGTTTAGGGGCTTATGGTATTGACCATCTTTTCATGTGCTTATTTGCAATTTGCATATCCATTTTTTGGGGGAAATATTTCTTCATGTCTTTTGCTTATCTTATAATTGGATTGTTACTTTTTAAACTGTTGAGTTTTGAGAGTTCTCAGATATAGTCCTTTATAGATTTTTTTTTTTTTGTCTGATGTATTGTTTGAAAATATTTTCTCCCAGTCTGTAGCTTATCTTTTTATCCTCTTAACAGACTCTTTCACAGAGCGAGTTTTTAATTTTGATAAACTCCAATTCATCAAATTCATTTATGAATCATGCTTTGATATCCAGCATAAGAACATTTTGCCTAGCAGTAAATCATGAAGAATTTTATCCTATTTTTTCCCCCTAAAACTTAATAGTTTTACATTTTATATGTAAGTCTGTGATTCATTTTGAGTTAATTTTTGCTTAAATCATGAGACTTGGGTTCTTTTTCTGCCTGTGGATGTCCAATTGCTCTAGTATTACATGTTGAAAAAGTTACTTTCTTTCACTGAATTTCTTTTCCAAAAACCAGGGGAGTATATTTCTAGGTCCTCTATTGTGTTACATTGATCTATGTGTCTGTTCCTCCACAAATAACACACTGCCTTGCATACTTAACAATGTAATTGTCCTGAAATCATATATGCTGATTTTTCTCATTTTACTTTTCTTTTTCAAAATTGATTAGCTAGTATTCTTTAATTGCTTTTTCATATAAATTTTGGAATAATCTTGGCTTTATTTATAAAAGATCATGTTAGGATTTTGATAGAAATTGTGTAAAACTTATATATTAACTTAAAGGAATTGCCATCTTTACTATACTGAGTCCTCCCATGCATGAATACCGTATATCACTCTATTTATTAGTTTCTTTAATTTCCTTCATCAGTATTTTTTAGTTTTCTACCATACAATTCCTTTACATGTTTTGTTTTGCACATATTTTTGGCCAATTTTAAATTGTGGTTTCCACATGTTTATTTCCTAAATTACAGAAATACAACTGGCTTTCATATGTATCTGGTATCGTATTATGTAGCTTATTTTTTTTCTAGGAATTTTTTTTTTTTTGGGAGATAGCTTGGAATTTTTTCTGTGTAGACAATCATGCAATCTGCATGTAGGGATAGTTTTGTTTTTTCATTTCTAATCTGTATTCCAAGGACCCCTGGTAGTGCAGTGGTTAAAGCACTCAGCTGCTAACTGAAATGTCAACAGTTGGAGCACACCAGCTGCTTCACGGAAGAAAAATGTGGCATTCTGCTTCCATAAATATTATAGTTTTGGAAATCCTAGCAGGCAGTTGCATTGTTTTTCAGAAGGTTACTATGAACCAGAATTGACTTGATGACAATGAGTAATCTATATTTCCTTTGTTTCAGTTTCTTGATTTATTGCTGTAGTTAGAACTTCCAAAATTTTGTTGAATAAGTGATTGGAGTGGCCATCCTTGCCTTGTTCCTGATTTGAGGGGCAAGCATTTAGTCTTTCACCATTTAGTATTAGTGAGCTTTAGATTCTTTGTAGATGCTCTTTATCAAATTGAGAAATTTCCCCTCTATTTCTATTTTTATGATAATCTCTTTCTTTTATCATAAGTATATATTGAATTTTGTCAAATACATTTTTCTCTATCAACTGATATGACAATATGATTTTTTCTTTATTATCCTCTTAATAGTGTATTGAATTGATTGATTTTGAAATATTGAAGCAGCTTGAATACCTTGAATAAGCTGTACTTGGTTATGATATATACACTTCTTTGTATATACTGCCAAATTATATTTACCAATATTTTGTTAGGAGCTCTGGTAGCATAGTGCCTAAGGCACTTGACTGCAAACCAGAAGGCTGGCAGTTCAAACCCACCAGGCACTCC
>NW_006921718.1:489772-492632 GCF_000298275.1 Orycteropus afer afer | reverse complement strand
TGTTGTTGTTATGTGCCATCAAGTCGGACCTGACTCATAGTGACCCCTCCTTGGGTTTCCAAGGTGGTATCAGTACGGAAGTAGATTGCCCAACTTTCCTTCCGAATCAGGCTAACACTTAAACCAAAAAAAAAAAAAAAAAACCAGACTCACTGCCACTGTGTCAATTCCTGATTCATAGTGACCTCCATTAGGTTTCCAAGGCTATCAATCTTTATGGAAGCAGATCATCTCATCTTTCTTCTGTGGAGCACCTGGTGAGTTCAAACCACCAACCTTTTCTTCAGCAGTCAAATGCCTTAACCACTGCACTACCAGGGCTCCTTAGGATAATACTAACTTCATAAAATGAGTTTAAAAATATTACCTTGTCTTCTCTTTTTCTGCCAAAGACTGTGTGATGCTGGTCTTAATTTTTCTTTAAATGTTTGGTAGAATTCTCCTGTGATACCATCTAGGCTTGGAGATTTGTTTTATTGTTTTGATTTTCAATTTTACAATTACATATTCAATTTTCTTAAGAGTTATAGGGCTACTCAAATGACCTTTTTTCTTATTTTGTGAGTTGTGGTAGTTTGGGCTTTTCAAAGAATTTGTCGATTTCATCTAAGTTGTCAAATTTATGTGTGTAGAGCTGTCTGTAGTGTGCTCCTACTATGCTTTTCATATCTTTAGAAGCTTTAGTAATACCTCCTATTTCATTGCTGATACTTTTTTTCAATTTCCTTTTCTTAGTCAGTTTTGATACATTTTATTAATCTTAACAACAACAACAATTTTTTTTTTGCTTCATTGATTTTCTCTATTTTTTTATCTCAATTTCTTTGATTTCTGTTCTTTTCTTTATTTATTTTCTTGGGATTTTTTAGGTTTATGTTGCTCTCCCCACCCCCTCCAGGGTCTTGAGGTATGAACTATTTTAGTGTAAGTGTTTGTGCTATATATTCCCCCAGTACTGCTTTAGCTGTGTCCTAGAAATTTTGGTTGTATTTTCATTTTTATTCATTACTTTCTATTTTTCTATTTATGTTGTGACTTATTTGTGACCCATGAACAACTTAGAAGCAGTTACTTTAGTTTCTAAGTCTTCGTAAACCTGCCTATTATCTTTCTCTTACTGATTTTTAGTCACAGAATACACTTTGTATGGTTTCAAAAATTTTTAATTAGTTGAAATTTATTTTATGGCCTAAGATATTTTATATTACGGTATATGTTCAATGAGCCCTTGACAACATTGCATATTCTCTTGTTATTGGAATGTTTATAGTTGTCAATGAGAGCCTTTTGGTTGACAGTGATGTTGATTTCTTCTATCTCCTTGTTGATTTTTTTGTCTAATTGTTACATAAATTGTTGAGGGGAGGTGTCTTGAAGTCTCCAACTATAGTCATTGGTTTGTCTACTTCTTTCAATTCTTCAGTTTTTACTACAATATTTTGCGTATCTGTGAGTTGGTGCATGCATATTTAGTACTTCTACATGTTCTTGGTGGATTTATCCTTTCATCACTCTATAATGCCTTTAATTTTTCTGTCTCTGATAATTGTCTTTGCTTTGAATTCTACTTCATCTAAAATTAATATAGGTATTAATTTTTATTTTTGATTAATCTTTCCATATCTTTTTCCATTGTTTACTTTCAACCTGCCTACATCATTACATTTGGAGTGAGTTTCTTGTACACATGTTATAGTTAGGTCATGTTTTTTCAGTGTCCTCTACCAATCTCTGGCTTTTAATTGCTACATTTAAATCACATATACCATTAATGGAATGTTAAGTATGTTAAGATGTGAGTTTGACGTTTTATTTTGGATTTTTTATCTGTTCTCTTTGTTTTTATTTTCATTTATTTTTCCTGTTCCTTTGCATTACTTGAACACTCTTCAAAATTTCATTTTAATTTCTCTTTAGTGGATTTAAGTGCATCTCATTATTTGGCTTTTTGGGGATTATTTTAAGTATTACATTATGTACACATAATTTATCAGAGTCAGGTTTTGGGAATTCCTGTCATTTTACTAGTCTGAGTAGAATGTAGGAAACTTGTCTTCCTTTATATTTTATTATACACACCATTTATAATATAATTGTGTTAAGTATGTCCTCTAGATACATTTAGAACCACATTTGAGAGTATTACAAATTTTTATAATCATCCATTTATTTGCTTGCCATATTATGTTTTATTTCCTGTTGTTCCAAGGTTATGTCTTTTATCATTTCCTTTCTATTTAGACCACTTATGTTAGTTATTTTAGGCTAAAATGGATAATATAGGTCTTATGGTGATAATTTCTCTTAGTTTTCTTCACTCAAGAATGTCTTAATTTTCTCTTCATTTTTGAAATATATTTTTATTGGATGCAGCATTTTTACTGGATATAGCATTTATTGGAAATAGCATGAGGAGCTCTGATAGCACAGTGGTTAAAGCATTCAGTAACTAACTAAAAGTTCTGTGGTTTGAATCCATTAGCTGACTTGGTAGAGAAAGAAGAGATAGTCTACTTCTGTAAAGATTTATAGCCTTTGAAACCATATGGAGCAATTCTACTCAGCCCCATAAGGTTGGTGTGAGTTGGAATTGACTCAATGAAAGTGAATTTAGTTTTAGTTTTTGATATACCATTCATTTACTGGATATAGATTCAGAAGAGGTTTTGGAACAAGGGATATCATTGCTGATGTCAGATGAATCTTGACTAAAAGCAAAGAATAAGAGAAACAATTGGCTCAGTTTAGCAAGTATTGTGAGGCTGGCACAGGACCAGGCATTGTTTCATTCTGTTGTACATAGGGTCAGTATGAGTTAAAGCTTTCTTGGTGGCCCAACAACAATAGGATAATCAGGGGG
>NW_006921718.1:485218-488597 GCF_000298275.1 Orycteropus afer afer | reverse complement strand
AGGCTTTAAGTCCGAGTTCAAAGTGTCAGGCTCCAGGGGTTGGGTGAAAGGCCCTCAACCTTGGCCTTCAGCTCTGCCTCCTGCTCCCAGCCCACTAAAGCTAAAGGCTTTTCTTCACTCAGACAGCTACTGGCTGCTAAGGTTGACAAATAAAAAGGCACAGTCCCAATATTTCCAAACAATACGGCAGGTCATTGATTCAAGTCCATTGAAAGTCCTAAGATTGGCAGAGCATGGCAGGCTACTGAACAAGTACTCAGCTACATGCAGGGTTTAAACTATAAGCTAGAGTCCATTCCCAAAGCTGCTTCTTATATATGAGAAGCATACCACACCCTTAAAGCAGCTACTCAGCTGCTTGTGGTAGATCCTACCATGGAGCTGATTGCCGGTCTCATCATGGGGAATAACTACACTAGCTGCTGAGCCCCTCAACCAGGCCCAGCCAAGTTAACACACAACCTTAACTATGACAAACATATACACAAAGCCAACACTCAACTTTATTCTCAATACAGAGAGACTGAAAGCACATTTCTTGCAAACAGGAACCAGACAAGGATGCCCTTTACCAACACTGCTATTCAATATTTTATTGGAAGTCCAAGCCAGGGAAATAAGGCAAGAAAGAAAAATAAATGGCATCCAAATGGGTAAGAAAGAGATAAAACTGTCCCTATTTGCAGATGATATGATCTTACACATAGAAAACCCTAGAGACTCAGCTACTGAAACTAATTGAAAGACTCAGTGAAGTGCAGGGCACAAGATGAACATACACAAATCTGTCAGATTCCTCCACAACAAAAAAGAGACCTCTGAAAGGAGATAGGTAAAATAACATCAGTTTTTCAATGTCTACCAAAAATATAACATTCTTAGGAATAAATATCACCACAGGCAAAAAGATCTATACAAAGAAAACTACAAAACACTGCTATGAGAAACAGTAAGAGAGCTACAAAAATGGAAGATGATACCATGCTAATGGATAGGAAGACTGAACACTGTGAAAATGTCAATACTATCCAAAGGAATCTACAGACACAATACAATCTTGATCCATATTCCAACATTCTTTAAGGACATGGAAAAACCAATCACTAATTTTATATGGAAAGGAAAGAGACCGCAGATAAGCAAAGCACTATGGAAGAAGAACAAAGCAGGAGGTCTCGTCTCACACTTCTCAATCTCAAAACCTAGTTTACAGCTGCAATAGTCAAAGCAGCTTGGTATAGGTACAATGACAGACACGCAGACAAATGGAACAGAACTTAGAACCCAGAAATAGATCCATCCACCTATGGACAGCTGATTTTTGACAAATGAATGGAATCCATTAAATGGAGAAAAGACAGGCTCTTTAACAAATGGTGATGACAAAACTTGACACCCATTTGCAGAAAAATGAAACAAGATCCGTACATCATACATACAAAAACTAACTCAAGATGGATAAAAAGCCTATTTGTAAAACCTAAACTATACAATTTGTTAAAGAAAAAATAGGGACAAAATTGGGGACTTATTTTATGGCAAAAATAGATCATCAAACATAGCTAAAAAAATGCACAAATAGTAGAAGATAAACTGAATGACTGAGACCTTCTAAAAATTAAATTCTTATGCACATCAAAAGATGTCACCAAAAGAGTAAAAAAGAGAACCTACAGATTGAGAAAAAATTATTTGGCAACAATATATCTGACAAGGGACTTATCTCTAAAATTTATTATTTTTATCAACACCTCAACATCAAAAAAGACAAACAATCCAGCTTGAAAATGAGCAGCACACATGAACAGATACTTCACCAAAGAAGACATTCAGGCAAACAACAAACACATGAAGAAATGTTCATGATCATTAGTTATTAGAGAGAAGCGAATAAAAGCAATGAGATATCATCTAACCTTAGCAACTATAACAAAGTTCCTCAAGACAGAAAAAAATAATTTTTTAGTGAGGGTCAGGAGAAATTGGAACTCTCATACCCTGTTGTAGGAGAGTAAAATAGTGTGATTGCTGTGGAAAATAGTATGGTGCTTCTTTAAAAAAAGTTGAAAATAGAAATACCATTTGATCAAGCAATCCCACTGCTAGATGTTTATCCTAAAGAACTGAAGCAGAGGTACACTCATGCTCATTGAAGCACTATTCACAAGACCAAAGAGCTGAAACAACCCAAATACCCATCAATGATGAATGGATAACCAACCTATAGTACTTACACAAAATGGAGTACTATGCAACATTAAAGAATAGTGAAGAATTCGCAAAACACCTCATGATATGCATGAACTGGAGGACATTATACTGAGTGAAATAAGTCAGTCACAAAAAGATAAAAATTATATGAGTCCACTAGAATAAAAAGTCAAGGAAAGGTTTACACATGTGATGGTCTTCTGGGATGGGAGGAGAAAGGAGAGGAAATTACAAACTAGGTGAGAGGCATGTACTAACTTGGGTGAAGGGAAGGGCAATATACAAAAACTGAGTGACCAGCAAAATATCACTGAGGAAAAGAAAGACAGAGAGAAGTGCACAAGAGGTACAGACAACAAAGGTAAACACTGTTGTTGTTAGGTGCTGTAGAATCTTCTACAACTTATAGAAACCCTACGCACAACAGAATGAAACACTGCCCAGTCCTGAGACAGTCCTTGCTCCACAATCCTTGCTATACTTTAGCCCATTGATGCTGCCACTGTGTCAATCCATCCCATTGAGGGCCTTCCTCTCTTTCATCAACCCTCAACCTTACCAAGCATGACATCCTTCTCCAGTGAATGGTCCCTTCTGACAACATGACCAAAATATGTAAAACGAAGTCTGGCCATTCTCACTTCCAAGGAGCATTACAGCTGCACTTCTTCCAGGACAGATTCATTAGTTCTTTTAGTAGTCCATCGTACTCTCAGCATTCTTCACCAACACCACAAATTGAAAGCATCAACACTTCTTTGACTTCCTTATTCATTGCCCAGCTCTCAAATGCATATGAGGTGAATGGAAATACCATAGCTTGGGTCAGGTGCACCTTAGTCCTCAAGGAGACATCTTTGTTCTTCAACTCTTACAAAGAGGTCCTTTGCAATTGATTTGCCTAGTGCTATACGTTGTCTGATGTCCTGACTGCTGCTTCCATTGGCATACACTATAGAAGCAAGCAATGTGAAGTCTTTGACAACTTCAATCTTTTCTCCATTTATCGTGATGCTCCTTATTGGTCCAGTTGTGAGGATCTTTGTTTTCTTTTGTCCCCAGGAAGGAAGGTTGGGCAATCCTACTTCCGTAGTGATACTGCCTCGGAAACCCAAGGAGGGGTTGCTATGAGTCGGGGCCGACTCTACGGCAAATAACAACAACAACA
>NW_006921718.1:480313-484818 GCF_000298275.1 Orycteropus afer afer | reverse complement strand
CATAGTCAATAAAACAAAAGTAAACATCTTTCTGGTATTCTTTGCTTTGAGCCAATATCCATCTGACATTAGCAATGATGTCCCTTGTCACACATCCTCTTCTGAATCCAGTTTGCATTTTTGTAAGTTCCCTGTCAATATACTGCTGCAACCATTTTTTTATTATCTTCAGGAGGATTTTACTTGTGTGTGATATTAATGATATAGTTCAATAATTTTCACATTATGTGGGATCACCTTTCTTTGGAATGGGTACAAATATGGATCTCTTCCAGTCAGTTGGCCAGGTAGCTCTTCCAATTCTCTTGGCATAGCCAAATGAGTGCCTTCAGTGGGGTATCCGTTTGTTGAAACATCTCAATGGGCATTCCATCAATTCCTGGAGTCTTGTTCTTCAGTGCAGCTTCAACTTCTTCCTTCAGTTCCATTGGTTCTTGAACATATGCCACCTTCTGAAATGCATGAACATTGACTAGTTCTTTTTGGTACAGTGACTCTGTGTATTCCTTCCATCTTCTTTTGATGCTGCCTGCCTGCATCATTCACTATTTTGCCCATAGAATCTTTCATTTTTGCAACTCGAGGCCTAAATTTTTTCCTCAGTTCTTTCAGCTTGAGAAATGCTGAGTGTATTCTTCCCTTTTGTTTTTCTAACTCCAGGTCTTTGCACACTTCATTATAGTAATTGACTTTGTCTGCTTGAGCTGCTCTTTGAAATTTGTTCAGCTCTTTTATCTTGTTATTTCTTCCATTTGTTTTAGCTACTGTTCACTCAAAGGCAAGTTTCAGAGTCTCTTCTGACATCCATTTTGGTCTGTTCTTGACCTTTTGCTTTCTTCATGGATGATGTTCCTGATGTCATCACACAATTCTGTTTTTCAGCCATTGGTGTTTGACACATCAAATCAATTCTTTAGATGGTCTCTAAATTCAGGAAGGATATATTCAAGGTCATACTTTGGCACTTGTAGACTTATTTTAATTGTCTTCAACTTCAAGTTGAACTTGCATATGAGCAGTTGATGGTCTGTTCCATAATAAGCTCTGGCCTTGTTTTGGCTGAAGATATTGAGCTTTTCCATTGCCTCTTGCCACAGATGCAGTCAATCTGATTCCTGTGTACTCCATCTTGCCAAGTCCTTGTGTATAGCTGCCATTTGTGTTGTTTAAAAAAGGTATTTGCAGTGAATAAGTCATTGGTCTTGCAAAAATTCTATCACGTGATTTCTAGCATCATTTCTGTCACCAAGGCCAAATTTTCCAACTACCAATGATTCTTTTTTGTTTCCAACTTCTTCCTTCACCAGTGATAATTAACACAACTTGATTGCATGTTCAATAAATTTTAGACTTCAGAAGTTGACAAAAGCCTTCAATTTCCTCATGTTTGGGTTTGGTGGTTGGTGCGTAAATTTGAATAATAGTTGTATTAACTGGTCTTCCTTGTAGGAATATGGATATTATCCTATCACTGATAGCATTGCACTTTAGGACAGATCTTGAAACATCCTTTGTGGTGATGAATGCCATGCCATTCCTCTTCAAGTTGTCATCCCCAGCATAGTAGATCATATGGTTGTCTGATTCAAAATGACCAAAACCTGTCCATTTCAGCTCACTAATGCCTAGGATATCAATCTTTATGCATTCCATTTAATTTTTGACAACTTCCAATTTTTCTAGATTTTTACTTGGTACATTCCATGTTCCTATTATTAATGGGTGTTTGCAGCTGTTTCTCCTCAACTTGAGTTGTGCCACATCATCAAATAGAGGATGCAAAAGATTTACTTTATCCATAATATTAAGGTTGGTTCTACTCTGATGAGGCAGCTCTTTCTCAATTGCATTTTGATTGCCTTCTGACCTAAGGGGCTGATCTTCCTGCACTGTATTGGACAATGTTTCCAGGCTATTCATAAAGTTGCCCAATAAGGAATCAGACAATGTTTCTCTGCTATTCATAAGGTTTTTCCTGGCCAATTCTTTGAGAAGTGGATGGCCTCTTTCTTCTTCCTAGTCTGTCTCAATCCATAAGGTGCATTGAAACCTCTGCACTGTGTGCAACCCTGTTGGAATTTGAAACACTGGGGCACAGCCTTAAGCCTCATAGCAATGAGCAAGCCACCACAGTATGACAAACTGACAGGCATGTTTGTTTCCCTTAGCTGTTGGATACCTTTCTGCCCTCCCCTTACCTAATTTCTACCTAGATCCTACCACTTCTGTTGTCCCTGGCATTCCACCCTTTCCTGCCTCTGGGGATAGGTCCTGTCTCCTAGCCCCTTACCTGGCTCCTACTGTTTTTTCTGTCCTGGGGTTCCCTCCCTTTCCTGCCTCTGAGGCATGGGTCCTCTCTCCCAAGGTAAGCACTATTACATACATAATCTTTCATTATCAATAATAACAAACTTTAGTCTATAAGTTGAACATAGGTAGACAGGCAAGATGATCAGGTATGGGTATGCAAACAGGATGATACTCATTACCATATAGAGGTTTGGCAGACAATATTTCTACATACTTCTTTGTATGTGCTGTAAAATTGTCCAAATATATAGTAGAACAAACAGGGGGTAAATAATCCATGAAGCTGGATTCGATGAAGAAAAACATAGCATCAAGATTAGAGGAAGCCTCATTAACAACTTGTGAAATGCAGATGACACAACCTTGCTTGCTGAAAGTGAAGAGGACTTGAAGCACTTACTAAAGAAGGTCAGAGACTACAGTCTTCAGTATGGATTGCACTTCAACACAAAGAAAATAAAAATTCCTACTACTGGACTAATAAGCAGCATTTTGATAAATGGAGAAAAGATTGAAGATTTAATATTATTTAGTTCCAAAATCAACACCAATGCTGTCAGAAGGGACCAGTTCCTTGAGAAGGATGTCATGTTAGGTAAAGTAGCCAAACTGAAAACCAAACTTACTGCCATTGAGTTGACTCTGACTCATAGAGACCCCCTTTGGGTTTGTGAGGCGGTAAATCTTTATGGCCTAGTCTTCCTTCCATGGAGTGGCTGGTGGGTTTGAATCACCAACCTTCTGGTTAGTGGTAATGCCTTAGGCACTGCACCACCAGAGCTCTTTGGAGTAGTAGAGGGTGAGAGAAACAGAGGAAGATTTTCAACAAGATGGATCACCACATTGGCTGCCATAATGGGCTCAAATGTAGCAGAAATTTTGAGGATTGTGCAGGACTGGGCAGTGTTTTGTTCTGTTGTACATCAGGTCACTATGAGTCAGAATTGACTTGATGGTACCTAACAAAAACAGCAACAACTTCCAGAAAAGTATGTGTCAGGGTTGTAAACTTCCATATTCAATCTGTATGTTGAGCAAATAACCCAAGAAGCTGGACTTTATGAAAAAGAATGTAGCATAGAGATTGGAGGAATAATCATTAACAGCCTGCAATATGCAGATGATACAACCTTGCTTACAAAGTAAAGACTTGAAGCACTTATTGCTGAAGATCAAAGACTATAGCCTTAAGTATGGATTATACCTCAACATAAAGGAAACAAAAATCATTGCAACTTGGCCAATAAGCAGTATCATGATAAATGGAGACAAGATTGAAGTTGTGAAGGACTTCATTTTACTTAGATCCACAGTCAACACCCATGGAAGCAGCAGTCAAGAAAGCAAATGATGAATTATTGGGCAAATCTGTGGTAAAAGCTCTCTTGAGCTCTGGTGGTGTAGAGCCTAAGGCACTTGACTGCTAACCAGAAAGCTGTCGGTTTAAACCCACCAGCCACTCCTTGGAAGGAGGTTAGGCAATCTACTTCTGTAGTGATACTGCCTCAGAAACCCAAAGAGGGATCGCTAAGAGTGGGATCTGATTCGATGGCACATAACAACAACAAAGATTTAAGGAGCAAAGATGTCACTTTGAAGACTAAGGTGTGTCTGACTCAAGCCATTGTCTTTTCAATAGCCTCATGAGCATGTGAAAGCTGGACAATAAATAAGGAAGACTGCAGACGACTTGACGCATTTGAGTTGTGATGTTGGTGAAGAAGTCCACAAACCATGGATTACTAAAAGAACAAGCATATCTATCTTGGAAGAAGTATAACCAGAATGCTCTTTAGAAGTGAGAGTGGCTAGACTTTTTCTCTTGTTCTTTGGTCATTTTATCAGGAGGGACCATGCTCTGAAGGAAGATAATATATTTGTTGAAGTAAAACTCAGAAAAAAAGAAGATCCTCAATGGGATGGATTGACACAGTGGCTGCAATGATGGTCTCAAACATGAGAACAACTGGGAGAATAATTCAAGACTGGAAAGTGTTTAGTTCTATTGTACATGGGGTCACTGTTAGTGAAAACTGACTGGACAAAAAAACAACTGTTCCTGAGTTATTTAACCAATTTCTACAATATTAAGTGAATGCATAAACTACTGATATTCAAACATCACACTTTTCATGGTATGTTAGACTGAGTTCTCTAGAGAAACAAAATGAGTAAAGCTTATATATATGTATATA
>NW_006921718.1:478093-479588 GCF_000298275.1 Orycteropus afer afer | reverse complement strand
AACAATCACAGTCCTTGTTTCTGCAACTGGTCATGTGGTCATAGCTGATATTCAGAACTACCTTCTTCCACCACCCATTCTGTATTTCCCTTGCTCTCAGCAAGCACCTCACCTGGTCATGGTTCTTTGCCTGGTGGGGTGACCCAAACCTTCATTCCTGAAGGATCTGGGCCATTAGCAGTCATATCAGAATTGGGTTGTTGTAATTTTTCATTTACTTTAATCACAGGGCATAGTAGTATTAAGAGACATCCTAAAGAATCTCCTGTATTCCAGACATATTCTTCTTTACCTCCATTATGTAGAGCCAAACCAATTTCCCCTCAGGATCTATCACACTAGATAGCACAGTAATGCCCTTCTTTGTCTGTTGATCCAGAGGCATGAGGAAGCTAAAATGGCTGGGTGGCATTCTTAATTTCCAGTTCAATGCAATCAGTACTGTGTCTCCAGGTGGGAGTGTTCCTCCCTTTGGGACTAAGATCTTCAGACCCACAGAGCGTAGGGTAGCAGGGACAGAAGCAAAAATTTTTTGAGTGGGTCACTAGGGGTAATTGTGAATGGTAGCACTCCTGTCCACCTCTTGGTTCCTGGACCTGTGAATCCTGGCCATTGGAGAAACAGAACCATATATTGGATGCTGGTCTAGAGTATATACAGCATCCTGGAGAACATTGCCCCAACCCTTCAAGGTATTTCCACCTAGCTAGCACCATAATTGTGTTTTCAGGAGGCCTTTCCATGGTTCTATCAAGCCAGCTGTTTCAGGATGATGGGGAACATGGTAAGACCAGTGAATTCCATGAGCATAAGCCCATTGCTGAACTTCATTTGCTGTGAAGTGAGTCCCTTGATCCGAAGCAATGCTGTGTGGGATACTATGATGGTGGATAAGGCATTCTATAAGTCCATGGATGGTAGTTTTGGTGGAAGCATTGCATGCTGGAAAGGCAAATCCATATCCAGAATAAGTATCTATTCCAGTAAGAACAAAACGCTGTCCTTTCCATGATGGAAGTGGTCCAATGTAATCAACCTGCCACCAGGTTTCTGGCTGATCACCCTGAGGAATGGTTCCATATCGCAGACTCAGTGTTGGTCTCTGCTGCTGGCAGATTGGGCACTCAGCAGTGGTGGTAGCCAAATCAACCTTGGTAAGTGGGAGTCCATGTTTCTGAGCCCATGCATAACCTCCATCCCTGCCTCCATGACCGCTTTGTTCATGATCCCATTGAGCAATGACAGGAGTAGCTGGGGGAAAAGATGGCTAGTTTCCACTGAACGTGTCACCCTATCCAACTGATTGTTAAAGTCCTCCTCTGCCGTGATCATCTTTTGGTGGGCATTCACATGAGGCACAAATACCTTTATTCCTTTAGCCCATTCAGAGAGATCTATCCATGTACTGCTTCCCCACACATCTTTATCACCAATCTTCCAATCATGCTCCTTCCAAGTCCCAGACCATCCAGCTAAGCCATTAGCCACAGCCCAT
>NW_006921718.1:476207-477398 GCF_000298275.1 Orycteropus afer afer | reverse complement strand
TCTCTCTCTGACTGCTGGTTGAGGAAGACGTGCTGCTGAAAGAGACATGCACTCCTGAAAGAGACATGCGCTTCTGGGAAAGAGATGCAAAAGACACACATTGTTGAGTGAGACACTGAGGAACACTCACTGTTGGGAGAGAGACTGTGAGAGACTGTTGGGAGAGAGACTGTGAGAGTCTGTTAGGAGAGAGACTGTGGGATGGGAGAGAGACTGAGCATATTTCCTGAACTTGAATTGTAGCCCGGTGCTTCTGTAATAAACCCTGTAATCTGTGAGCTCTTTGTGGCCACTGCAGTGAATTATCGAACCCAGGAAAGAGGTGGTGGGTGCTTTGGGAGAAACGGTTGGTGAAAGGGCAGGAGGGAGGCAACATGTCTGGCCTTGCAGTAATAGGGCTTGGGATATTGATGGTGACTCTGTCTTCCTCTTGTGGGGTTAGAGGAAGTCAGGAGATGGGGCCAACCTGCCCTTTTTGCAGGAGTGGAGACCATAGGCATTTGGGCCACTTCCTCATGCAACTTACTTGTGCCTTCAGGTACTGCTCAAGCCCAATCTCTGATATACCACTTCCATTTAATGATGGAATGCTGATGTGCATGTCCAACTTTATGACTCTGTGGGTCAGACAACACCCAGTTCATGATGGGCAGCTCAGGCCTCATGGTCACTTGGTGGCCAATGGTTAGGCATTCAGTCTCTACTAAAGCCCAATAACAAGCCAAAAGCTGTTTCTCAAAAAGAGAGTAGTTATCTGCAGAGGATGGTGGCAGGGCTTTGCTCCAAAATCTCAAGGGTCTGCATTGCGATTCACCAATAGGGACCTGCCAAAGGCTCCAAACAGCATCTCTATCTACTACAGACACTTCAAGCACCATTGGATCAGCCGGATCATATGGCCCAAGTGGCAGAGCAGCCTGCATGGCAGCCTGAACCTGTTGCAGAGCCTTCTGTTGTTCTGGGCCCCACTCAAAACTAGCAGCTTTCCAAGTCACTTGATAAATAGGCCACAGCAACACACCCAAATGAGGAGTATGTTGCCTCCAAAATCCAAAGAGGCCCACCAGACATTGCACCTCCTTTTTAGTTGTGGGGGAAGCCAGATACAATAACTTATCCTTCACTTCAGTAGGAATATCTTGCATGCCCCACACTATTGGACCCCTAGAAATTTCACTGAGGTGGAAGGTG
>NW_006921718.1:474017-475753 GCF_000298275.1 Orycteropus afer afer | reverse complement strand
TTTATGAAAATCTACTGTCATTCCCCAAGATCCATCTGTTTTTTGCACAGGCCAAATAGGCTAATTAAATGGGGATGTGGTGGGAATCACCACCCCTGCAACCTTCAAGTCCTTGATGATGTCAGTAATCTCTGAAACCCCTCCAGGGATGTGGTATTGCTTTTGGTTTACTATTTTTCTAGGTGGAGGCAGTTCTAATGGCTTCCTCTTGGCTTTTCCTACCATAATAGCCCTTACTCCACATGTCAGGGATGGAATGTGGGAATTCTGCCAATTGTTGAGTATATCTATTCCAATTATGCATTCTGGTACTGGGGAAATGACTACAGGATGGGTTTGGGGACCCACTGGACCCACTGTGAGATGCATCTTAGCTAAGACTCCATCAATAACTTGACCTCCATATGCCCCTACTCTGACTAGTGAGCCACAGTGATGCTTTGGGTCTCCTGGAATTAGTGTCAATTCAGAGCCAGTGTCCAGTAATCCCCAAAAAGTCTGATTGTTTTCTTTTCCCCAATGAACAGTCACTCTCATAAAAGGTCTCAGATCCCTTTGGGAAGGCTCGGAGAAAGATTGACATTATACATTTTTGGCAATTTAGTCAGGTCCTTCCTCAAAGGAGCCTGGCCTCCCCTTCATTCAAAGAATTGTGGGTCTGTAAACTGACTCAAATCTGGGAATTGACTGAGAGGTCATGACTGTATTCTGGTGATTCAATCTAGGTTGCTGTTCACATGACCTAGAATTCTTCTATCTATACAGATCGAGTAAATATTTAGTAGGCTTGCCATGTATTTCACTACTAGGAACATCATGAGCAAGTAGCCAAAGCTATAACTCCACACGAGTCAGACTATTCTGATTACTGTTCTGACTCTGCTGTGCATTATGGTAACCATGCCCACCTTGCCTTTGTCAATTAACTGCTCCACTTGGCCCCTACTACCACAGGGTCCAATCAGCCCCATTGTAGTTAAGTGTTTTAGTTCAACTAGGGCAGTTCCCACTGTCAAATCAGGTTAACATAAAATAGCAATCACAGCAGTCTTCAAAGATGCTGGAGCTCCCTTCACAAATTTATTCCTCACTGTACTGGTGAAGGATGTGTCTTCTGGACTCTCCATTTCTGGCTCTAGGTGTCTAATCTGATATATCCATTCTAACAGGTCAATTTCCCTAAGCCTCTGGATACCTTCTTCTACATTATACCAAGGCAGGTCTGGTACTTCAACTTGATTTAAGGTAGGCCACTACATAATCCATTCCTCAGTAAGCCAACCAAATAAACTATTAGATCCTTTCCTAACCTCTGGAGCTGAAACATTGAATGAAGAATCTGTACTTAGTAGGCCTAAATCAATAAACTCCGACTGATCCAATCTTACATTCCTTTCACAATTATCCCACACCCTCAGTAGACATTCCCATACATATTTTCCAGGTTTTTGTCTGTATATGTTAGCAAAATCAAATAGGTCTTTTCAGGTGTAGTGTACCACCTCCTCAGTCACACTTTCTATTTCACCTTTTGGGGATCGCTTGGACTTAACTTTAGTTATAGGTCTAGCAGCAGCAATGGGTGGTTGAGGCCATTCCTGAGAACATTCAGGAATGTCTTCCATGGCCTCTGCCTCAGGCAATGATCCAGCAGGACCAGTTGGGTTAATTCCATCAAACTGAGGTGGAGGGGATAATGGTTTCACAGTAATCCCTTCAGATGGGAGGGATTCAAC
>NW_006921718.1:454461-473737 GCF_000298275.1 Orycteropus afer afer | reverse complement strand
CTCTTTCACCACTTTGTCTAGTGTAAGTAGGACCAACCAACCAGCTTCCTTATACTCCTCATGCTGACAAAATTGCAGAAAAGTATCAAATATGCTATCACCCAGAGCTTCACTTCTCGCAAGTATGTAATCTATTGGTAGCGCAAACATTTTTTTTGCATGTTAATGTTGCCACCTCACTCCACAGATTAGCAGGGCCCTCTTTACTAACAGAGGCAGGGTCACTAATGTCCTTACAGTTAATCAACTTGTAGAACCTATTTAGGAAGCCCATCCTTATGATTTTGTCTCTCTTGGACCACTCTCAGTACCAAATGTGTTAGACTAGGTTCCCTAGAGAAACAAAACCAGCAAAGCTTATATATTTGTATACAGAGAGAAATTTATCTTAGGAAAATGGCTCACACACTTATAGAAGCTGGCAGGTCCAAAGTTCCTGCATCAAATGTCAACCTGGAGGCTTTTCCACATCGAGGTGGAGGCTTTTCCATGTCAAGCTGGAGGCTTTTCCCAACTCTTGTAGCTGCAGGGGCTGAGGAGTTCAAGGCTGGCTGTCAGTACACTGGCTGTTGACTCCAACAAATGATGAATCCAAGATGTCCAAGCCAAATGGTGGGTTGTTCACTCATGGACAGTTGTAGGCAGCATAACAGAATCCCGAGCCACAGAAGAATGTCTCTTTTCCCAGGATGTTCATAGGTATACTGGAAGCAGGCCACACCCCTAGGGAAACTCCCTTTCAACAGATTGGCTGCTCAAAACATAATCATCTGATCCCATCATGGGAATAACCACATTACAACAGCTTAAACCACACAGAATTATGGTCCAGCCAAGTTGACATACAACTCCAACTATTACACATGGTATGCTTTATTTTTGTTTTCTCTGTATTTTCAACTTGTATTTGATATTTCCTCTTAGATAACCTGTCTGAAAAAACCAAACCCACTGCTGTTGAGTCAATTCTGAGTCATACTGTTGTTGTTGGTTGTTGTTGTTATGTGCCGTCGAGTCGGACCCGACTCATAGCGACCCCTCCTTGGGTTTCTGAGGCAGTATCACTACGGAAGTAGATCACCCCATCTTCCTTCCGAGGAGTGGCTGGTGGGTTTGAACTGCCAGGCTTCTGGTTAGCAGTCTTAGCCACTATGCTACCAGAGCTTCCAGTCATACTGTAGTGACCTTAAATAAAACATGTCCCAAACTGAACTTTTGAGGTCTCTTCCCCTCAACACATTTCTTCTCATACTGACTCCCTTCTGCAAAATGGTAGTATCATCCCTTCAGTCTGAAACTGGAAACCTCAGTGGCATTTTTTCTTTCTTTATCTACCCTACTTGTAAGTCAACCTCCCACCTCAGAAATTTTACAAGGTTCTATCAAATATCTCTTGAATTCAGTCCTTCTTTCAAAGCTGTTCCCATTACTTTCATTATTTCAACTATGGGAAGAGTTTCCTAACTAAAATTTCCACATAAATCCATTTTCCATTTTAGTTATATTTTAAAAATATAAATCCAGAACAATATCATTATTAACAACAACAAATCTCCAAACTTACTGTTCTAGTCAAAACCATCTCTAGCTTCCTAGTGATCAAAAGACAGACTTCAGTTTTCAATGATGTTGCCCTTCCTGTCCATTCACTTCTCCTTTGTAACATATTCTTTAATTTTATTGAACACCGCAAACACTCTAAAACCTATGATTAAGTCTTTGTACTTGTTTTTCTCTTCTCTTGGAATTCCTTTTCTTTCAAAATGCTGTTCACTCTTCAAGATTAAATTACAAACCACTTCCACTGTGACATCTTCCCTAAATTCACCATCCACTCTTTACCTGAGCTTTGCTAATGCTACTTTATACTATTTATGGCACTACCGTTTCTCTTCATTTTTACTATGAGCTCTTTAAGGAGCTCTGGTGTTTCCGTAAGGAGCTGTGCTGGTGCCATAGTTAAGGCATTTGGCTGCTAACCAAAAGGCCAGTGGTTTGAAGCCACCAGCCACTGTGGTGAGAAAGATGCAGCAATCTGCTTCTGTAAAGATTTACAGCTTTGGAACCTATATGGCAGTTCTATTCTGCCCTACAGAGTTGCTGTGAGTTAGAACCAACTCAGTGGCAGTGATTTTTTTTTTTTTTCTTTTTTTAATGGGTCCTTGAGTGCTGGGACTGTATCTTATTTAGTAATGTACCTCTAGCACCTTGAACAATGTTGAACATTTAGCATGTTTTGTGAAACATTAAGAAGAGCAATATACAGCAGCTAAGGGGATTAGCATTTACCAGAGCTGTTGTTGCTGGTGGTACAGTGGCTAAAGCTAACCAAAAAGTCTGTGGTTCAAACTCACCAGCTGCTCCAAGGGAAATAAATGAGGCAGCCTGCTTCAGTAAAGATTTATAGCCTTGGAAACCCTTTGGGATAATTCAAGTCTGTCAAATAGAGGCCCTATGAGTTGGAATTGACTCAGTAGCAGTGAGTTTGGGTGTTTTTGGTTGCTGCTGTTATTAGCAGCCCTCGAGTTGTTTCTGACTCACAGCACCCTATACACAATAAAACAAAACGGCTGCCTGGAAATGGGGACCTCGAGGAACCTTATAAATAGGCAATAAAATGAACAATTCAAGGTGGGAGAGTCGCTTACTATTGTCTTTATACAGATTTACAGCTTAGTGAATATTGCAGTTATTTTGCTATTGACCATAATTAGCTCTTTTCCTCCTTACAAAGAAATTGACTTCTCTTCTTGCAAGACAGTAGTTTTCATCAATGTATTTTAAGTTTTTGATTTAATAGAGAGAGATAGCTCTATTGGCAAACCTGTATGAGTTTAGTATAGATCCATGGCTAATAACTGCCTGACTTGGCTATGCCTCTTTAAAATCTCAACAAATGTAGATAGCAGGCATCTCTTGCCCCTAAGTTGTTGATTGAATGGGAAGCGATAGCTCTATTGGCAAAGCTATATGAGTTTAATATAGATCCATGGCTAGTAATTGTCTGACTTGGCTGTGCCTCTTAAAAATCTCAGCATACTGTACATAGAAGATTCTCTTTGTCCCCATGCCCTGGTGAACAATAGCATTCATGGAGATAAACTCCTGCACTTCCTGTTTGATTCTTCTGATTTTTCAATTTTTCCCCTTGTCAGCTGATGTACTTTCTGTCTGGTCCCTCTACCCCAGACTGACTGAATAGCTTTCAATTATATTTTTTCTCTCTGCTGATGCCTCTACAGACTGATGGTTGTATAATAACACCCTTTATTTTGCAAGACAGCACAAACTCCCTCATCTATATATTGCTCTTATGGATAGTCCAAGGGATGGGATATTGAAAACGGCAAGGGTAGAGCTAGGAACAAGATAAGAATTGGCAAATGAACCCTGAAATCATAAGGTACTGTGTAAAATTAGCAAAGGTGAAACTAGAATGTAGATTCTTCCATAATATGTGAATTTTTTTTTTTTTTTTTGATCTTGGCTTCCATAAATGCTTGCTCTGATTTTAACAAAAATATTACATTTTCATTATCCATTTTTGTTTTTAGTAAAATAGGTTGTGTTTTATACCAGAAGCAAACTATCTGGTGAATTTTAAAATAATCCTCTACTATTCTACAGTCAAGTGCTGAATTGTCTGGAAGGAAATGGAATAGTTGAATTTTGGTGGTGTTCTCAGATGTCAGCTTCATAAATCCAAAACACTGGGCTGCTCAGTTCACCTTTTGATGCTTCTTTGCTCCTTCCTGAAGTTCCAGGGGTTCCTTTTTCCCATTAGACAGAACTAGTCCTCAGCAGGAGCCAGGCCTATATTCCAGCATGCAAGCTGCAGGCTGCCCTGACTACAAGAACTCTGTTGGAGGTTTCTTATAATAGTAGGCCAATTTTGATTTTTATATTGAACTGAAACCATCAATCGATGACAAGTTCACAACTTGATACTGGGCAATAATTCTGCCTACCCCTTATTCTTTTATTTGAATTAAGCAGATTTGAATTCCAGATAAATTTAAACTGGGATCTTATTATATTCTTTATAAAAAAGAAAAGAAAAGAACAACATAAACCCACTGCCACCAAGTTGATTCTGATTGTGACCCTTTAGGACAGAGTAGAACTGCCCCATAGAGTTTCCAAGGCTGTAAATCTTGACAGAAGCAGACTGCTTCATCCCTCTCCTGTGGAGAAGCTGGGGGGTTCAAACTGCTGGCCTGTTGGTTTGCAGCTGAATACTTTAAACACAATGCCACCAGAGCTTCTTACTGTATGTCATAGGATCTGATTATTGTTATTTGTTATTTTTCAACTTTCTGGTATAGAATGGCCACCATTTATGTCATTTATTTATTTATAAGTCTACTCACAAGCCTCTGTCATAAATATCTTCTCTCACTCCAAGGCTTGCCTTTTCACTCTATTAATGATGTCACTCTATTAAAAATTGATGAAGTAATGTCTTCTCAGTTCTTTGAATTGTGTCCATAAATCTTGTAGACGCTTTGGTGGTTCAGTGATAGAATTCTTGCCTTCTATGCAGTACACCTGTGTTCAATTCCCAACCAATGACCACATTCTAACACCTGTCTGTCAGTGAAATCTTGCATGTTGCTATGATATTGGACAGGTTTCAGCAGATCTTCCAGGCTAAGACAAACTAGGAAGATTGACTTGGCAATGAGTTTCTGAAAATCAGATAATGAAAATCCTATGCATCACAACATTATAATCTACAGTGAATCATGGGGATTATGCAAAACTAAGTAGCATTTCATTTTGTTGTGCATGGTGTTGCCATGAGTTGGGGGCCAACTCCATGGCAACTAATGAGACATAAATCTTTTGGCACATCTTAAAATTTTCAAAAGGACCTCTTTGATCACCTTACTTAGAGTTAAGCCAATGAAGCATTTTAAGCAGTTGTACAACCTTTTCAGATTAAGATTTTTAGTAGATTGTTTATGCTGTTATATAGATGATAAGGAATCCTGGTTTCACAGTGGTTAAAGCACTCAGCTGCTAACCTAAAGTTTGGCAATTCAAACCGACCAGTCTCTCCATGGGAGAAAGATGTGGTATAAAGATTTATAGCTTTGGAAACCCTATGGGAAATTTTACTCCGTCTTGTATGGTCACTGTGAGTTGAAATTGACTCAGTGGCAATAGTTTGACAGGTATATGAGACCAGTTAGCACATCCTGGTTGATCCTGGAAAAATGCTGTGGCAGCAGAGGTGAATAGAAGTATATGGAGTTTAGATATATTTAAAAGTGAATTCTGAGACAACTTGGATCAAATGTGAGAGGCTGAGAGGGAGGGTGCTAGAACGAATTCCTCTTAAATTTCTGGCTTAGGTATTTGGGTGGATTGTAGTATTATTCAAAATCAAATTCTAGTCTTGAAACTACCTGTTCAGCATTTTTCAATAACTCTCCAAATCTTTCATGATAAAATAGAAATTTCTTGACCTAGCCCCCCTATTTTTCCAAGACCTACCTTCTTCCTGGGAGCTCTGGTAGCATAGTGGCTAAGGCACTTAACTGCTAACCAGAAGGCTGGCAGTTCAAAGCCACCAGCCACTCCTCAGAAGGAAGATAGGGCAATCTACTTCCATAGTGTTACTGCCTCAGAAACCCAAGGAGGAGTCGCTATGTGTTGGGTCCAACTCAATGGCAAACAACAACAACAACAACAACCTTCTTCCTACATCTTAGTCTCATCTCTAGTCATTAACTCACAAACTTCTTTCATTTAAGGCACTGAAACATAACTTACAGTGCACATGCACTCTAATCAGTTAGAACACCTTGATTTTGCTTAAACTCATTATAGTAATTTCCTCTTCCTCATGCTCCCCCCCCCCCCCCCGGCTTAGAATATCTTTATTCTTTTTATTTAGCTAACTATTCTTCAGTTTCCAGGCTCAGGTCAGTTGTTCCTTCCTGCTGGGAGTGCATGCTGACCCTTTCAGAATGGTTTAGATTTTTGAGATATCTGCACACCTCCACCATTGCATTTTTAATTGTAGGGTAATTGCTGCATTGTTGGTTTACTTTTCAATTAGGCTTACAGCTCTATAAGATCAGGAAATAGGTTTGATTTTTGATTGTACCTTTACATTTTTTTTTGACTGAATAAATGTCTGAATGGATAGATGAATAAATTATCTGGAAAAAGGGGTAAAGAAAATTTCATAGAGTAATAATTGTGACTTTGAATACACTTCTAGCTTTTGAAACAAGGGTAGGACTTATACATATAAAAATAGTCACACAAATCAGAAGATAAATAGGTGTCTTGTGTGAATAAATAGTAAAAGGAAGTGGGGAAAGTCCACATGGACAGAACCATTTGAGTACTAGCTGAGAAGCAACACAGTGCAGAATCTGTTTTGCTAACTGTGATGAGTTCTCTTTGGCTAAAGTTTAGGGTAATTGAAGGGATAGTGGAAGCACAAAGAGCCTTAAGTAGCAGGCTCAGCATTTGGACTTTTGGTATGTTAAATGGAGGAGTAATGGTGCTACCAAAAAAATTTTTGTCTGTAAGAGTTAATTTTCCTCTGGATGGAAATTTGATGGAATTTGATGATAATAAAATACTAAAGCAATTACAAAATGAAATGCTTACAGAGATTGTCAGGCTGGTTGATGCTCACATGGCACTCTCTGGAAGAAAATATTTAATTTTGTCCTTGTTCCTAAAGGGAGATCTTACTTCCTAAGTTAACTATTCTGTCTAACATGAAACATGTCAGAAGAGGCAGAGAGCTGGAACAGTGTCTTCAGCTAATAGAAGGGTTCAACAAAGTGGTAGAGTAGAAGATCAACATAATAAATCAGTTGAATTCCTCTGCAGTAACAAAGAGAATTCTGAAAAGCAAATTAAAAAAAAAAAGAAAAAAAAAATACCATTTACAATAGCCACCTCAAAGATGAGGTACTTAGGAATAAATCTAACCAGAGACACAAAGGACTTATATAAAGAAAACTACAAAGTACTGTTACAAGAAACCAAAAGAGATGGTTTCTTCAAAATATACAATGCTTATGGACTGGAAGACTTAACATTGTGAAAAAGGCAATACTAGAGGAGCTCTGGTAGCATAGTGCCTAAGGCACTTGACTGCTAACCAGAAAGCTGGCAGTTCAAGCCTACCAGCCACTCCTCAGAAGGAAGGTTGGGCAATCTGCTTCCTTAGTGATACTGCCTCAGAAATCCAAGGAGGGGTCGCTATGAGTTGGGTCCAACTTGATGGCACATAACAATAACAACAACCCAAATCAAACTACAGATATAGTGCAATCACAATTCATATTGTATCATCATTCTTTAAAGAGATGGGGAAACTAATCAACAACCTTATATGGAGAGGAAAGAGACCCCAGATAAGCAAAGCACTCTGGTAGTGTAGTGCCTAAGGCTCTTGACTGCTAACCAGAAGGCTGGTGGTTCAAGCCTACCAGCCACTCCTCAGAAGGAAGGTTGGGCAATCTACTTCCATAGTAATACTGCCTTGGAAACCCAAGGAGGGGTCTCTGTGTGTTGGAGATGACTCAATGGCACATACCAACAACAACAACAACAACAACTAAAGAAGAACAAAATAGGAGGCCTAACATTGCCTGATCTCAAAACTTATAGAGACACTACTGTCAGAACAACCTGGTATTGGTACGACAGACACATAGACCAATGGAACAGAATTGAGAATCCAGAAGTGAATCCATCCACTTATGGACAGCTCATCTTTGAAAAAAGGCCAAAAAACCAAACTCACTGCCATTGAACAAATTCTGACTTATAGTGACCCCTCCTTGGGTTTCTGCAGTGGTATCTCTACAGAAGTAGATTGCCCAGTCTTCCTTTTGATGACAAAGGGCCAGACCCATTAAATGAGGAAGCAATAGTCTCTTTAATAAATGGCACTGGGAAAACTGGATATCCGTTTGCAGAAAAATGAAATACAATCCATGTCTCTCACTATATACAAAAAGCAACTCAAACTGAACCAAAGAAATGTAAAACCTAAAATCATAAAGATCATCAAAGAGAAAAGAGTGGCAAGCTGAGGGACACTAATACATGGCATAAATAAATTATCAAACATGACTAAAAATGCACAAACAGCAGAAGACAAACTAGATGACTAGAATATCCTAAAAACTAGTCATTTATGCATATCAAAAGAGTAAAAAGAAAATCTACAGATGGGAAAAAAAAAATTTGGCAACAATGTATCAGACAAGAGACTACTCTTCAAAATTTATAGAAAACTTCAAAACCTCAACAACAAAAAGACAAAAAATCCAACTATAAAATGGACAGAGGACATGAACAGACACTTCACCAGAAGAAGACCCCTTGTCTAGTGGCTAACAAACACTTGAAGAAATGCTTATGATCATTAGCCAGTAGAGAAATGCAAATCAAAATAACAATGAGATATCATCTCACCCCAACATTAATAGCTCTTTTGGGTCGCTAGTGCCTACGGCATTTGACTCCTAACCAGAACCACCAGCCACTCCTTGGAAGGAAGGTTGGGGAATCTACTTTTGTATGATACCACCTTGGAAACCCAAGGAGGGGTTGCTATGAGTTGGATCTGACTCAATGGCAGTGAGTTAGTGCTGCTATAACAAACATACCACAAGTGTATGTCTTTAACAAAAAGGGATTTATTCTCTTACAGTTTAGAAGTCTAGAAGTTCAAGTTTGAAGTATCAGCTCTAGGGGCTGGGTGAAGGCCCCTTGACCTTGGACTTCAGCTCTGCCTCTTGCTTCTGGCCCACTGGAACTGGAGGCTTCTCTTAACTCTGGCAGCTGCTGGCTGCTGAGGCTGACAAATGCAAGGTTGATGAGTAAAATGGCACAGTTCCAAGATTATTAAGCAGCGTGGCAGGCTACCAGATCAAGTCCAGACACAGTCGCAAGATCAACAGGCAACATGGTAGACTGCTGAATGAAGACTCGGCTAAACACAGGAGCCAAGTGTGCCCAAAAGCTCAGGACCTTTCTCAAAGCCCCTTCATATATACTGGAAGCAGATCCCATCCCTAGGGCAGCTACTCAGCTGCTCATAGTAGATTTCACCATGGAATTGGTTACCAGTCTCACTACATCCAGCTGCTCAACCACTCAAAACCAGGCCCAGCCAAGTTGACACATGACCTTAACTACCACAATAGCAAAATTCAATAACACAGAAGACATTTTCCTTTTTAACATTCTCCTTTAAAATATTCCTAAATTCAGGACTTGTGTCTATTAGGTACATTGTAATCTGTTTATAGTACCTAATGCAGTGTTCTATATATACCATTTCTAAATAAATATTTATGAACTAATACTTCCTTTAATCCACTCAATTTTTGGTGCCATTAGGAATGATTGTCACTAAATACTGACTAAAAAATCATCATTTAAAAGGCATTACAAATTATTTATTATGCTGTATCATTTAAAGCTTATTCTAGCTTCCTATATAGACAGTCTGGTTAAGTATGATCTGTATAAAATGAAGTAAAATGGAGAGAAGGCTTTTTCTTTCTTTTTCTTTTGCATCTTAGTTATAAGGTATTCTGGGGGTGTAGTGGGTGAGGCATTTGAACACTAACAAGAAGGTTGGTGTTTCAAACCCACCAGCAACTCCACAGGAGGAAATTGAGGTAATCTACTTCTGGAAAGGTTAACAGCCTTGAAAACCCAATGGGGGTCACTGTGAGTCAGAATTGACTTGATTGCAGTGGGTTTGGTTTTTGTTATGCAGACAGTCTGATTTATTATGATCATATCCATAGGCTTATCTGTATAAAATAAAGTACAATGGAGAGAAGGTTGTCTTTTTCATTTGTTTGTTTTTGTTTTTTGCATCTGTGGTATTGAGTCTTGGTAGTCAGTGTCCAGTGACGTACTAAAATAACAGTAAGCAATTTCAAGGTATTTTGGTGGGAATTTTTGACAACTAAGTGTGTAGGTAATCTACTAACAAGTTGGAATACCTATACCATTATCTCTCAGTATTCTCCTTGGATCTCAGAAAACATATTTTTTGGAGGGCAGTGACTGAAGGACATTGATAAATGAGAGGGCCCCCATAGAGCCAGCTGGAACCAGACTGATTAAGGTCAGTACTGACTTGGGAGAGTTAAGTGGTGAGACTGAAAAACAGGGGAGCATTTCTCCAAACACAACTGCTTTCAAAGGAAAATGAATAGACTGCAAAAATTGCAGACTACTAAACATTTTTTAGCAGCTAACCACGTCTGGAGGTTCATTTGAGCTACTAAGAGCACAAATTACTAAATATGTCACCTATGCTATTCATTAACATAGGAAAAAAGAGACAGAGAAAATGTTTAGAAAAATGCATAAATATTACACAGAGATATATATTTTTTCAAGCCAGTGCTTATCTTATTTGAGATAGTTTAGAACTATGTACAAGCTAGCTAATGAAACTGCTTTTGGAGGGAAAGCAAGCTCAGTAAATCACTCTGCTTTTCTTCGGTGTTCTTCATCCTGTGTGTAAAATTTTAACCACACTGATCTGAGTCAAAATGCTCAATGAATTCCTTGCCCACAGATACAGGCAGAGAGAAACAGACCTTAGTCATTGACAGCATTCTTGTTTTTGTTGGTTGCCATTGAGTTGATTCTGACTCATGGGGAGACTATGTGTATAGAGTAGAAATACTCTACAGGATTTTCATAGCTGTGAACTTTCGGAAGCAGGTCACCAAGCCTGTCTTCTCAGGCACCTCTGTGTGGGTTCAATCTTTTGGTAGTAGTTGAGGCTTAACTGTTTGCACTACCCAGGGACTTCATGACAGTAGTAGTCATGGAAATTTGTTCTTAACCTCTTACAGATCCAAAATAACACTGTTAAGGTGTGATAAGATGCTTTGAAGTGTCCTGAGTGTGTCATCCCCTATGCTTCTGTTTTTGCTTTAAAGTCATGAAGAGGTAAAACTTGAGAAAATGTGTTCTGATCTTGAAACAGTTGGAAATGGTGGTCACCTCATATGGAGCAATCAAAAACTGAAGCTTTATTTTGAATGAAAGTTCTTGTCCAACTGTGATACTGAATGATTGCAGCTGAGAATAAGTGCCAACACAATCAATCGTGACTCCAGGTATGAGCTTATTGAGAATCTGTCTTGTTTCATCTTTCATTCTACTGCCACATTCACATTGCATCCCGAGATTGCAAGAGGGTCTGTGAAAGGGATCTTCAATTGCAGATTTGATTCTTATTCTTAATGATAGCTTCTGAGCTATAATTATTTGAAATCAAAATGATAAAATTATTCTTTCAGAAAAATGGAAAAATATTCCAAAGGCAAAGTTTATGTTGTACAGATAAAAATATCTGATCACTGAATCGTCCTTAATATACATCTACAGATTGCCATCAATTTGTACATTAATTTTTCTTCCTTTTCTGAAGTTGTATTGCTACAGAAAAAGTCACCTCATTCTTTACGTCATTTTGCTGATTTAGAAACTTTTGCTTTGAAAATTGGTTAAGGTGATAGCGTAGCCATTTTTATATATAAATATGAATTTATTGTTTATTAGATTGTATTTGAAAGTATTTTGGTAGCTCTCATTCAGTGTCAGGTATACTGTGGCAATCAAGATCCTGGGATGTAGTAGATAATGCCATTATCTGCTACATGAAGTTTCTACTACAAATCTTCCTATTCTTCCTCTTCCTTCTCCTCCTCTTCTTCCACATCTTCATGGTCATGCATCTCCTCGTGATCTTCTCTTCATCTTCCTCTTTTTACTATGTCTACACCATTGCCACCACCAGGATCACTACCACCAGCATGATTTCTATGCCAGAACTTCCACATGAATTAATTAATACAGTCCTTGATATACAGTAGCTGCTAAGGAGTATTTATTGTTGAATGAACTATTATTGCAACATTTTACATTTGGGTACTTCTTTATAGTTTGCCAAGCACTTTAGGATACCCTATGTAAGTAAGCCTCACTAAAACACACATATATTGTCCAATATATGTGTTTTGAAATCTTAATTGTTTTATTGTCATATCTCATATATCACACACATATCATAGACATGTAAAGATACACATATCCTGACACATAAAGACAGCCAAACAGGCACATAACTATGAAAGCAATATTCCCTAACCTTACAGTTCTTTTTTTAACTCTTCCCTTCACCAAGTTTATATGTATCTACCTTCTATTACACTTTGTATTTTGTCTAGAATTTTCTCTTATTACTGAAAACAAAACAAAACAAAACAATTTTGTTTTCATATTACCTAAAAGACCATTGGATTATTCAGAAAATTTTTTTATTGTTGTTCCTGTAACTATGGAAGATGCTAACCAGACCAGTCACCACAGGAATATAAATACAATTAAGAAGGAGTTTTTGACTTTAGGAAGATAGATTGAAATTCATTTGCTTCATTTATCCAATTCACCCCAACTAGTACTCTCACTAGACAATTTCAATTTAAAAAAATAAAGAAAGAAGAAGACACTTATATTAGAATCTTGGGAGGCAAGCAAGAGTCTGAACTTGCTTTAAACTTATTGGAACGGTTCTATGTTTAGAAGTACAACATTGCTTTTTATCTGGTAACCTTTATAATGCAAAGGGCAGAGGCAAATTATTCAGAATGCAATCAATAGGTCCAGAGTATTGGAACACTCTTCTTACCAACAATGACAAGTTATTTTATTTGTTTATGAGGCACTTCAAAAATGAGAAAGAACAGCAGGCCTTCAGGAGAGAGCAGGGCTGGCTCCAAATACTTTTATTACCAAGAGGGTGTTAAAATGTATAGAAATGTTGAATTTCCACTAAAACAAAATTAACAATGAATGACACATCTTGTTGCAGCTAGCTCAACCCTGATTTAACAACCATTTGAGATCTTACAAGGCAATAGTTTTAAAGTATAAAAAGGATTTCTATTTCACCCACTGAGACTTAATGCATTTGAAATATTGCATGGAGAGCCATCAGAAGGAAACAGAATATCTAAACCACCACCTACGTTCTCTCAAACAAATGTTATAGATGTAGTTGTACAGAAGTATCTTCTATGTAATGTTACTTTCATTAAAGCATGTGTAATCCTGTAGGCTTGAAAAATGTCAGGTCTGACCACGAGGTAAATAATAATAATAATAATGTTGTTGTTGTTATGTGCCCTCAAGTCAGACCCTTCTCATAGCAACCCTTCCTTTGGTTTCTGAGGCAGTATCACTACGGAAGTAGATTGCCCATCTTCCTTCCGAGGAGTGGCTGGTGGGTTTGAACCACCAGCCTTCTGGTTAGCAGTCAAGTGCCTTAGGCACTATACTACCAGAGCTCCTAATAATAATAATAATAAAATAATAATAATAATAAAATAATAATAATAATAATAATACTTGCTATTCATAAGGCATCATTTTTATTCAAAAACTCCAGAGCAATTTATAGGTAGTAACTGGGTCTTTTTCTGATGTCATGCAGAATCTGAGCCAGTTTAATTGAACAAATCTAGAAGCCTAGAAAGTGATTAGGTGTCACCATAGACAGACTCTTAGGTTTATTGTTACAAGCATGGGAACAAAGAAATGATGAACCTTATACCTAGACAACCCATTCACCTATGCAGAGTTTCCAAGGACTGTTGGTACACGTGTGTAGGGGCACTATTCAAAGCCCCACTCTTGCATCCTTACTCCGCATTTCAGTCCTCTAATAAATAAATTCAAAGGAACAACTTAAACTCAGTCATTTCTTTGAAAGGTCCAATGACCTTACCCAGAAATGACAGGATGTTTGTTACAAAATTAAAACCAAGAGGCTACATAAAACTCTCCAGTGCTGTAACCACATTGTATAAAAATGGTACTATTTAAAACATTTCTATGTCATATCAAGATAGTTATTTTAGGTTGATATACCATACTAAGGACTCATGGGGTCCTGATATTGAGATTTAATACAAGATGAGCACATTGTTGCCATGGGGATCAGTAAAGAATACTAATCCAAGACATTGGTTCTCACTGCCAAAACATGGGTGGGAGAAGGTGGTTCCCACAGGCTCTGTTTGCTCTAGACTAAAAATAGAGTATGATTTCTATTAAAGGGCAATTTTAAATATTTCTCAGCGATTTAGCCTAAAGAAAACATAACCTCTCATTTTTGGAACAATTACGAAATGAACTCACTATCTAAAGCTTTGAGATAGTGTTTGTATGCAGCATTAATTATGCTCACGCTCTGTCATGTCAAAGGTGTTATTATAACTGCATTTTTTATTGTTGCTTAACATGGTTTATGTATTGTTTTTAGAAACACATGTATTATGGACAGAAATTGCTACTCTTAATGGGTTACAATATAAACTGAGGACATTGAAGTTAACTCTTAAAGTTGTTTCAGTTTGTGAGACATTCTAATGGCTGTGATGAATCTGAATTGCTTTAATACTGCTTTTATGATGTCTAGTCCAGAAAAGCAAAGGGTTATGCTTTTTTTTCCAATGTTTATTATTGAATAATATCTCAAGATAAAAATAATTAACACTTGCACTTATAGAATGCTATACACGTCACCATGTTCAGAATTGACGTGACAGCAACTGGTTTGTATAGTTCATAAAGTGACTTTACCTGCTATCTTTTCACCTGTTGCACTTCATTACCCAATGAGATTGGCAGAGTTTGTAATTCATTACTAATCTCCTTTTGTAGTGAGGAGATCGAGGACTAATAAGATTAAAATGTATGCCCAAAGCTACATGGCTAGTAAGTGTAAGACTGAGCACCTGCTAAAGGGGCAGTGAGAGTGCATCTTCTAACCTCCTCTAACCCAACAAGAAGAAGACAGAATCACCATCAGTAGCTCAAGGCCTATCCCTGCAAGGTCATATATGCTGCCTTCCCAGCCCTTTCCCCAACCCTAACACCAATTGTTCTTCCCACAGCACCCACCACATCTCTGCTGGGTTCAGTAATTCACTGTAGTAGCCACACAGAACTCAGATTATGGGGTTTATCAGGGAAGCACCAGACTACAATTCAAGTTCAAAAATTCACTCATTCTCTCTCAGCCAGCCCTCTCTCAGCTGACAGTCTCTCTCAGCAGTGCATGCCTCTCAGTGTGTCTCTCAGCAGTGTGTGTCTCTTGCATCTCTCTCTCTCAGCAAGTGCATGTCTCTAAGGATTTTGTTTCTCCCAGCAGCATATATTTCTCAGCCAGCAGTCAGAGACTTCTTCTGCCTGTAGAAGGGCTCCTTTTGAGCCTGGCAGAGTGACCAGTAACCAATCCCAACATCAGAACTCTATACACCTGAGAGAGAGAGCAAACTTCCCAGAAAATTACTTTGTGCTGCTCCCAACAGAAATACCCCAGGTGGATAACTTTAACAATCAGCAGCTACCCAGTTGCTCACCGCAAATTCCACAACAGAGTTTACAAAAACTTATGGCTAGAAAAGCCACACTATGTAATTTACTACACCACAGCACCAGACTCCACAATGAAAATACTTTCTTCATTTTACTGTGGTACTAGAAAAACACAACATGTTGGTTCTCATGCAATTGTTGTTGAAACTCTATTATTGCATTTTCAAGACTTATGGATGTAGTTGCCAGCATTTATTGCTAAAGCATCATATGAATTTTTGTTGAGAATTTTGTTGAATTAAATAACAGCAATGCAAAATTTTTTATTAGTTAGGATTGTGTAGCATCATAGTCATCATAGTCACATAAAAGGTATTTATTTTAATAAAATTAGGCATACATTGCTATTAATTAGTGTCAAGTTGGAGCCAACTCATGGTGACCTCATGTGCAACAGAATGAATATATATATATACATACATATATATAATTCCTCATGTTGTTTTCCTTTAAGGTATATTTTCAGTAATAATTGTGCTATTTCCAATTTAGAATGAGTCTAATTCATCAAGGGATCTATGCTAACTTAAGCATATGCTTGGTGACTGACTGCTTCAGGAGTTCTCAAGTACATGTTTCCTCCTTAAACATCACTCTTTTCATACAGACTCATTCCTCCCAGACATCATTTATTAAAGTTGTCACTTAACTTGGTAAGGAACTCATTTGTCTCAGCTGCCCCTGAAGAGAGACTTAAGTTTGTTCCCACTGCCCAAATCCCCAGAGCTAAATGCTTCATATCCCTGCTCAGCTTACTTGTTTGTTGTTCTTAGGTGCTGTCAAATCATTGCTGACTCATAGCAACCTTATATACAACAGAACAAAATACCGCCTGGTCCTACATCAGCCTCACGATCCTTGCTATAAGTGAACCAATTGTTGCAGACACTGAGTCAATCTATCTCATTGAGTGCCTTCCCCTTTTATGAAGACCCTCCTTTTTACCAAGCACGATATCCTTCTGCATGGAATGGTCCCTTCCGTCAGCATGACCAAAGTAGGTGAGGTGAAATCTGGCCATTACTTATCCTTAATTTCTATGAGACACCTTGGGACCTTCCACAATATTTATTTTCTACTTAAATTATGGGAGCTCTGGTAGCATAGTGGCTAAGATACTTGCCTGCTAACCAGACAGCTGGCGGTTCAAACCCACCAGCCACTCCTCGGAAGGAAGGTTGGGCAATCCTACTTCCGTAGTGATACTGCCTCGGAAACCCAAGGAGGGGTCGCTATGAGTTGGGTTTGACTCGACGGCACATAACAACAACAACAACAACAACTTAAATTATGGAGTCAACCTCTCATGCTTATGATTGTATAAGTGAACCTCAAAACTGAGTGACTTGGAATGACTAAAATGGTTGCCCTCGAAAAAATTAAAATCCATTTTGAATCAAACAGCACCTTAGCCTAAAAACTCTCCTGCTGTTCTGAAGAGACAATTCAGCTTCTTGTAAAAGTTTAACTGCTTGGCAACCCCAAAGAAGAAAGGGTAAAGATTTTATTTTATTTTATTTTTTCCCAAGAATCGTTTGTTGAAAGATGTTTGTTAATAGTATCTATGCAGCTTAATCCAAGAAGAATGCCTTAGTCAATATGTCCCAGGAGTAAGGAAATAAAATGATGTTAAGAGAAGGATTGTAGTTGAACAATCCCCTTGTAACTTTTTATCATGGACCCCATAGTACCTGTGAGCATGTGGCCCTTTGCTCCAAAAACCTCACTCCTCTTGCAATTTGGAAGATATAGTACCCTGCCTGGGTGCTAGTGTGTCTCTTCATTCTCAAATCTCTCTACCTTTCAATAAAAATCTTTGCTATAACATCTAAGAGAGTGTAAGACTGGCACCTCACTAAGACATTTCCTTGTCACCACAAAGGAATCCAAAGGTGAATTTGCTTCTGCAAGTTCAAATGCACCAGAGATTTGGGCCAACAGTACGAGAATGGGTCGTATTTGAACTTTCCATCTCCATGGAAGATTTGGGAGCTTCAGCAAGGTAAAAAACTTCTCAAGTCCAAGTCTCTCTTTGTATAGAAGCTCCCTTAGTTTTATTATAGGATTTGCCTTTCCCTTCCCTTTCTGTTTATATATAAAAACATTGATTTCTTTGGTTTTGGGTACTACATGGTCATTATTTAAGAATCTCATAATGTTAAATGCTGCTTAGAAATAGTGGGCACACTCCAGGTCAAAACACTGCCAACAACTTTTTGCAGCACTCCTTCACTAGGCATACTACTTGGTTCTTAGACACTAAAAGCTCTGGACTTTTATTCAAAGTTTCTAAATCTAACTTTATGCTGCTTTTGCGAACATGTTATTGTTATTGTTAGGTTTCATCAAGTAGGTTCCGACTCACAGTAAGCGTATGTTGCCCAATCCTGTGTCATCCTCACAATTGTTGCTATGTCTGAGCCCATCATTGCAGCCACTGTGTCAATTCATCTCATTAATGGTCTATTTTTTCACCGACCTTCTACTTTACTAAGAATGATATCTTTCTCTAGAAACTGGTAACATGACCAAAGTACAAGAGACAAAGTCTGGTCATTTTTGCTTCTAAGGAGAATTTCGGCTGTACTTCTTCCAAGGCAGGTTTACTTGTTCTTTTGGCAGTCCATGGTATTGTCAATATTCTGTGCCAACACTGCAATTCAAATGTATCAGTTGTTCTTTGGTTTTCCTTATTCATTATCCAGTTTTCATATGTATATGAGCCTATTGAAAATACCAGGGGTTGAGTCAATTGCACCTTACTCTTCAAAGTGACACCTGTGCTCTTTAACACTTTAAAGAGATCTTTTGCAGTGGATTTGCCCAGTGCAATATGTTTTTAGGTTTCTTGACAACAGCTTCTATAGGTATAGATTGTGGATCCTAGTAAAATGAAATCCTTAACAACTTCAGTCTTCTCTCCATTTATCATGATGTTGCTTATTGGTACAGTAATGAAGGTTTTTGTTTTCTTTATGTTGAGGTACAATCCATACCGAAGGTTGTAGTCTTTGATCTTCATCAGTAAGTGCTTTGGGAACATAGGAAATGACAAATCAAAAATTGATATTGAACCTCCTCTGGGAACTCCCACACTCATTATATGAACAAGTATTTTGGTTTTTCAACACGTGTACTTCTGTCTGCTTGGCATGATTTATCCAAAGGCCGCTTAGACAATCAACAATCACTTTGGGGAAAGTTTGATCTAAGTTAAATTTTTCATTCAGTAAATTAGAATATAAAGGCTCCTGTATGAGGAAATTACAATGTGAAACCTTTTTAAATTGGTACTCCTAGGCCTCTCAATAATCCTATAATCTCAGATAATCCAAGAAGCTGGACTATATGAAGAAGAATGTGGCATCAAGATTGGAGGAAGAATCATTAACAACCTGTGATATGTTGACGACACAACTTTGCTTGCTAAAAGTGAGGATGACTTGAGGCACTTACTGATGAAGATTGAGGAACACAGTCTGCAGTATGGATAACAACTCAATATAAAGAAAACAAAAATCCTCACAACTGAACCTATAAGCAGTATCTCGATAAATGGAGAAAAGATTGAAGTTGTCATAGACTTCACACTGCTTGGTTCTATAATTGATACTAATGGAGGCAGCAGTCAGGACATCAGACAACATATAGCACTGGGCAAATTGTCTGCAAAGGACCTCTTTCAAGTGCTGAAGAGGAAAGATGTCTCCTTGAGGACTAAGGTATGCCTGACCCAAACCATGGTATTTTCAATCTCCTGATATGCATGTGAGAGCTGGACAATGAAGAAGGAAGATTGAAGAAGAGTTGA
>NW_006921718.1:452307-453721 GCF_000298275.1 Orycteropus afer afer | reverse complement strand
CATAGAATTATATAGCATTGTTAAAGATTTTCCAAAATTACTTGAGAATCCTTACAAATTTGCTAAAGAATTTTAAGTCTTTATTGATGCTTATCAGTAGAGGCTGCCTGATTTATATCAATTTATATCAATTTATATCAATTCATGTTAGTTGGCCCTGATAAACCAAATTATGGTGACATTATGCTAAATGGAAAGATCTCCAAGATAGTTGAGTCTTGGACAGGTAAAACTGCTGAAATTCTCCTCACAGACATTTGAGATGGGGGCTAAAAATTACTTGAAGGAATCCCTAAGGTCTTTCCTTAATAATTGATTGGGCAAAATCTGTTCTTGCATATGAAATGAAGATGAAAGTTTATATGATTATCAAGCCCAATTATTCCAGAAGTACTCTGAACATTCTGGGTTAGGTCCTTTAGACAAAAGAACTATGAGATTTTTAATGTATTGCAGTGTTTATATCTGTCCTCCAACTTATAATTTCAGTCTTAGTTAAAAGACATAGTTTAAGACTAGAAATCTGCTCCCACTGCCAAATTGACTAGCTTGACTCATGAGTTTGCCCAAACTTTAGAAACAAAGCAGATGGCTTAGGCTAGCAAATTAGTGGAACTTCAATTACATTAGCTACAAAAGCCTATCCAGAAAATAAATTTTAAACCCTCCAATGGACCTAAAACTAGCCTATGTCACTACTGTAAAAAACCTGGCCATGGAAACAGGAATGTTTTAAATTGAAGAATAAACAGAAGGTTTTGACTCCATGGACAACACAGGGACTTTGCCATGATGACTCTAAAACCTCAAGAAGAAACAGTTGTATAGATTAATGGAGAATTCTGTCAACTTTACAAGGGGCAAGGTTGTGGTCACTGCTTGGTCACAGCCAGCTACCCAGAGGGACCAAGTAGTTGAACATGTGGGCTTGGGACCATAGTCGCAGGGGACATCAAGCTCAATTGGCATAATATATTATACAAAACATTGTTCCACCTCCTACTTTGGCAAGTAGTGACTGGGATATTAAAAGCTAGCAAGCTGCCATCTAGATGCAACGGTGGGTCTCTCATCGTCCAGAGAAAAGAAGAATGAAGAAAACCAAAATTCATGGAAATGATTAGTCCTAGTGACTGTACACCATCAGATCAGCAGCCTACACAACTATAAGACCAGAAGAACTAGATGGTACCTGGCTACCACTGTCAACCACTTGGAAGGGGATCTATGTAGGAGATCCTTGATGGAGAGGGAGAACAATGTGGAACAAAACTCAAAATCATTTGGAGGGGAAAAAAAGGGGGGGGGATCAGGTTTGCGGTCCGATAGAGCTGTTGCATTGTGGTAAACTGTGGTCAATGACATGAGACAAAGTACATGCAAACTGCTGTACGGAAAGTGAATTTGCTCTGTA
>NW_006921718.1:421669-452091 GCF_000298275.1 Orycteropus afer afer | reverse complement strand
CATGAGACAAAGTATATGTGAACTGCTGTATGGAAAGTGAATTTGCTCTGAAAGTCTTCACCCAAATCACAATTAAAAAAAAAAAAATTTTGTCAACTTTTAATCAATATACGGGAAACATTATCTGTAACTAATCCTATGTGTTTACAAAAGCTCATGTTCTGGAGTGAAAAGACCTCAAAAATCATGGGGGTTATAAATAAATTAAAAAAAAAAATAGTTCATTATTAACCTGTGTAACTATCTCGTAGTCTCATTGAAGATCTGCACACTTTTTGCTTAGTCTTGATTGTCCTGGTAATTTAATAGGAAGAGGTAGTTTATCTAAATGGAATTGCTGTTTATAATTTAATGAGAAGTGGGAGACATTATTAATTTTGCCTGAAAACTCTACCTTAGGGATAGAGAGCATTCAAAAAGAAGAGACTCTTTTGCCATATGCAGGCTCTTATTGTGCCCTTTTAAAACTCTGCTTCTTCTGGCTCCTTCCCCCTAAAGTTATTTTTTAGATCATCAAAATTTTATGGGCTATACTACCCACAGATATTGGCTGAATACTGTACACTGAACCTGTTAAAATTCAAGTGGATACATCTAACTCCCCGTTCAAAATTCTACAATACTCATGTAAATAAGAAGCCAATCAAACTCCGTGATGTCAAGTTAAGTCTAATATATGGTGAGGCTATAGGACAGTATAACTGCCTCATAAGATTTCCAATGCTGTAACTCTTTTTGGAAGCAGATTGCATCATCTTTCCCTGTGGAATGGCTGGTGGGTTCGAACTGCCAACCTTTGGTTAGCAGTTGAATGCTTTAACCACTGCACTACCAGAGCTCCTACTAGAAACAAAGGAAAGATTAATTCCTATAATTCATGAGTTTTTTCTAAAAGGTTAAGTTCCTGCACTAGCACTTGCAATGTACCTATCCTTCCAGTTAAGAAGTCATGTGAAAGAGGCTGAAGATTTGTTCAAGGGTTCTGTTCGATTAACCATATTTTCGTTAATAGATTTCTGGTTGTACCTAACCCGCATTTGTTACTATCCAATGTTTGTTCTAAATGTGACTACACTTTTTTCCCCCTTGCTAGCTCACTTCCACTTGTTGTATCAGTCTTATGTAACACCTACTAGGATGCATAAGATTGCAGCATGGGAACCAGCGCCCCTGCCCCCACCATGCACTGGTAAACACTGGACAATGTAATCTGCCAGGATGACATAAGGAATTCAGTGAAACATTTTAGAATTGAAAATGGTAAGTATTCTCCTAGAAGCCACAAAACCAAGAAACAAACTCACTGCCATTAGATTGATTCCAACTCATAGCGACCCCCATTGGGTTTCCAAGGCTGTAAATCTTTATGGAAATAGACTACCTCATTTTTCTTCCATGGAACAGCTGGTGGGGTTTGAACCACTGACCTTTTGGTTAACAGTCAAAAGCCTTAACCACTATACTCCAAGAGCTCCTTGACAAGCCCACAATGCTTTTAATTTCTTTGTGTGACCTGAGAATAAATCAGATGAGTCTTGATGTATGAAGATGAACTATAGAGAACTTAACAAGGTAATACCCCCCCTACCCCACTCCATACACACTGTAGTCCCAAACATAACATCTCTATTAGAAACCCTTAGTAGAGACCTGGGATGGCTGCGAGGGACTTTACTTTGTTTTTCCTTTACTTACTACTGTTCATTTGTTTGATTGTATTGATTACACCATTTTAATTTGCTGAAGATGTTCTCTTACAAGATTATCTAGATGCTCTAATTACTCACATACAGGGGAACAGATAGGCCATGAACTCTCAAAAGGTACAGGGGCTGGGAACATTGAAAAAATTCCTAGTGATCATCTGGTCAGTAAGAACTGTGTGTTGCCTGAAGCCATAGTATTGGCCGATGGCATAAGGAGCAGTGGAAGATAATGGGAAAGAGCCTGTGGGGAAATGCTCTGTGGCAGAATATCTGGGATCACCTCCAAACTTTGGATGCTAACCTATTTTTAATGTAGCAGCCCATTCATCTCTTTCCCCATCAGGGAACTATGAAGCAGATGCTATAACACAAGTTAGGATGGTACATCCAGGATGGGAAGCTGCCCATAGGATTCACCAGATAAGCAAATGCCATAGTGCCAGTGCTGGTTGTAAAATAGTGAAAGAAACAAAGATAACAGAGTTATATAGTTATTTTGTGGATACTGTACAAAATTCCTCCTGGTGCTCATGCCAATACCTAAGGCATCTGCCCCACAATTCTGGAAATGATACATAGGAGAAAACAGCCAGTGAAAGGCTGGCCAGTAGATTATACAGGCAAAGCTTTCTTGGCATGGTGGGCCAAAGTGCTGCCTGAGGTTTTGAGGTTGATAAATTTGGCTCCTGCTGGGGCTTTCACCTCATATGCTTAACTAGAAGTCCCAGGTGACAAGCCAACCAACATATGAGTAACATCATAGGCTCTAGAAGTGTATCCACTCAGATATTTACCAGAACAAAACAACATTGACCTCTGAAAGATTCAATACCTGACACTGAGAAGTGGAACCATCTATTGGTACTTGTTGTGAGTTACCCAGCTGGGGTGGATTGGTTACTTTGTCCTTATAGAAGCAGAGGAACTTACCAGCCTAATGTAAAAGTCCATCAACCTGCTGCATGGAAGGCCTCAATAGTCACACTTCACATGGACTGGGACAATGGCGGGAGCACTGGGACAGAAACGAAGTGGGTCTCCTCTTCTGGCATACGGCAAAATGGTGACTTTGCTCCACCTTTCAAGTGACCTCCCTGGGACAGCAAATATAGTACACTTAATCAGGGAAAAAGCCCAAGCCAGCTACCATTCCTACCACCTGAGGAGAAGTCACAAGGGTGGAATTGTTACCCCTCTTGTGTGACCTACTAAATACGTGTCTTTCTGAATATAAATATGTCCTCGTTTGCTCTTTTTCTTTCAGGGCTGCCAATATCTTACTGGGAGCTCTGGTAGCATAGTGCCTAATGCACTTGACTGCTAACCAGGAGGCTGGCGGTTCAAACCCACCAGCCACTCCTCGGAAGGAAGAGGGGGCAATCTATTTCTGTAGTGATACTGCCTCGGAAACCCAAGGAGGGGTTGCTATGAGTCAGGTCTGATTCAAGGGCACATAACAACAACAACAAATATCTTACTAGATTGGACTCAAAGCTTCGCTGAAGTCCATCATGAAAGCAGCTGCTGGGTCTGTGGACAACTCCCCTTCTCAAGCATTGAAGGTATCCCTTGGAATATGGAACCTCAGGCTGGAACTAATTGGGTAGCCATGGGAGAGTTTGGGCTTCTTTGACTAAGTGCGATATAGCAGAAAAGAAGGGGGAATAACATCACTTTTCCTGGGCACACCCTGTCATGAAGACCTGCATCCTTCTAAGAGACTGCAATGCCTCCCAGTCACAGTCACAAGAGGATGTTTACCACCTCTGGAATGGTTTAGTTGGCACCCAAACAAGGCATTCTGGGGAAACCTCTCCCTGTCTGTTTCAGACTGAAAAGAACCCCATGGGTTCCCTGGTCTCGCTCAAAGCCTCCCCCTTGAAGAGTAGGCTGGACTCCTGTGTCCCAATGCCAATGGATGACTGTGCTGAATGCCATAGATTGGTTGCAGTATAAATACCCCAACATGACCACAGAAGAGTACCTGGTTTTTAATGGCACTTAGTGGTTGTGTGACCACTACTTGTGGCCCTGGATACCATACATTTGGATAGGGTGCTGCACTTTAGGATTATCTTATGCTGAAGGAACTGTAGAAAAGCTATACTAAAGCCTCTGAATTAGTCCATGGTAAAGGCTAGGTGGATGAATTATAGTCTTTTCAACTGGTATGATTAACCTGCTAACTGTTTTTGTTTCTCTCTCATGCTCCTAAGAAGTAAGGGGACAAACTGAAGCTCTAACCAATTTTACTAAAGAGGCCGTGAATGATAGCAGAAAAAACTTGTGGCTATTAATTGCTTAAACCAGCCAGAGGAAGAAGGTAGTCCTTTAGAACATAATGGCTCTGGACGTTCTAACCGCTGCTCAAGGCAGAACTTGTTGTACCTATATACTAGACTCCCACCAGAACATTACTGATTTATTAAGCTACAAAAAGAAGCAGAGACCTTTTTGTTGTCGTTGTTAGGTGCCATTGATTCAGCTCCCACTCACAGTGAATCAGCAGAATAAAACGCTGCCCAGTCCTGTGCCATCCTCATGATCATTGCTATGCTTGAGTCTCATTGCAATCACTGTGTCAATCCAGCTTGTTTAGGGTCTTCCCCTTTTTCATTGACCCTGTACTTTACCAAGCATGATATCCTTCTCCATGGAGTGATCCCTTCTGAAAACATGACCAAAGTAGGTGAAGTGATATCTGGCCATCTTAGCTTCCAAAGAGCATTCTGGCTGCACTTCTTCCAGGACAGTTTTCTTAATTCTGCACTAGCACTTGCTAGTGTCCCTGGTATTTTCAGTATTATTTGCCAACACAATTCAAAGCTACAAACTCTTCTCCAGCCTTCCTTATTCATTGTGCAACTTTCATATGATGTGAGGATATTGAAAATAGCATGGCTTGAATTAAGTGCACCATAGTCTTCAAAGTCATACTTTTGCTTCTTAACACTTTAAAGAGATCTTTGCAGCAGATTTGCCCACTGCAATACTACATCTAATTTCTTGACTTATGCTTCCATGGGGATTGATTATGGATCTAAGTAAAATGAAATCCCTGACAGCTTTCTTTTCTCCGTTTATCTTGATGTTGGTTATTGGTTCAGTTGTGAGGATTTTTTTTTTTTTTTTTTTTTTATGTTGAGGTGTAATCCATACTGAAGACATCTGATCGTTGATGTCTTTGATCTTGGGCAGTAAGTGCTTCAAGTCATCTTCATTTTCAGCGAGCAAGGTAGTGTCATCTGCATATTGTATGTTATTAATAAGTTTTCCTCTAATCCTGATGCCATACACTTCTTCATATAGTTCAGCTTCTCATATTATTTTTTCAGCATAACTAATTGAATAAATATGGTGAAAGGACACAACCCTAATACACACCCTTCCTGATTTTAAACCATACAATATCCTCTTGTCCTGTTCAAACAACAGCTCCATTGTCTACATAGAGGTTCATCATGAGCACAGTTAAGTGTTCTGGAATTCCCATTCTTCACAATGTTATCTATAATTTATTATGATCCACATAGTTGAATACCTTTGCATACTCAGTAAAACACAGGTAAACATATTTCTGGTATTCTTTGTTTTCATCCATTATCCATCTGACATCAGCAATGATATTCCTTGTTCCATGTCCTCTTCTGAATCTAACTTGTATTTCTGGAAGTTCCTGGTCAATATTCTGCTGCAACTGTTTTTGAATTATCTTCAGCAAAATTTTACTTGTGTTTGAGATTAATGATATTGTTTGATAATTTTCACATTCTGTTAGATCACCTTTATTTGGAATGGCACAGAAATTGATTTTTCCAGTCAGTTGGCCAGGTAACTATCTTCCAAATGTCCTGGCAATAACACTTAAGTACCTCTAATACTACTTCCCTTTGTTGAAACACCTCAGTGGGTATTCCATCAATTCCTGGAGCCTTGTTTTTCACCATTTCAGTGCAGGTTGGACTTCTTCCTTCAATACTATTCCTTCTGTATCAAATGCTTCCTCCTGAAATGGCTGAACATTGACCAAATCATTTTGAGACAGTGATTTTTTATGTTTTTTTCATCCTCTTTTGATGCTTCCTGCGTCTTTTGACATTTTACCCAATGAACTCTTCAATATTGCAATTCCAGGCTTGAATTTTTTCTTCAGTTCTTTCAGCTTGAGAAATGCCAAGAGTGTTTTTCTCTTTTGGTTTGCTGATTCCAGGTCTTTGCATATTTCATTGTAAGACTGTTCTTTGTCTTCTCAAGCTGCCCTTCGAAATCTTCTATTCAAGTCTTTTCTTTCATCATTTTTTCCATTCTCTTTGGCTGCTCTTCTTTCAAGAACAAGTTTCAGAACCTCTTCTGACATTTATTTTGGTCTTTTATTCCTTTTCTGTCTTTTTAATGACTTTTTCCTTTCTTAGTGTATGATGTTCTTGATGTCATTCCACAATTCATCTGGTCATTGGTGTTCAACACATCAAATCTATTCCTCAGATGGTCTCTACATTGAGGTAGGATATAATCAAAGTTGTATTTTGTTTTAATTTTCTTCAGCTTCAACTTGAACTTGTATTGAAGCAATTGATGGTCATTCCACAATCATGTCCTGGCTTTCTTTTTCCTCATGATATCAAGGTTCTCCATTGCCTCTTTCCACAGATGTAATTGAGTTGATGCCTATGTATTCCATCAGGCATGGTACTGGTGTATAGTCGCTGTTTATAATGTTGACAAGTGGACTTTACAATGAATAAGTCTTTGGCCTTGCGAAATTCTACCATGTGATCTCTGGCTCACTTCTATCACCAAGGCCATATTTTCTAACTATCACTGCTTCCTCTTTGTTTTCAATTTTCACATTCTAATCATCAGTGATTGTGGTAGTTCAGTTTGTGTGTCAACGTAGCTGAGCCTAGTTAGTGGCTGGGCAGCTGGATGTAGTATTCCCCATGATGAGATTGGTAATCAACTCCATGGTGGAATCTACTGGAAGCAGCTGAGTAGCTGCCTTAGGGAATGTGGTCTGCTTCCTGTATATAAGCAGAAGGCTTGGGGAATGGTCTCTAGCTTATGACACACTTGGACCCTGCATGTAGCCATGCCATTGTTCAGCAGCCTGCCATGCTCTGCCAACCTTGGGACTTACAATGGACTTAAATGGCCTGCCATGTGGCTTGGTAACATCAGGACTGTGCCTTTTTACTTGTTGACCTTGGGTTTGTCAGCCTCAGCAGCTAGCAGCTGTCTGAGTGAAGAAACACCTCTAGCTCCAGTGGGCTGGGAGCAGGAGGCAGAGCTGGATCCCAAGGTTGAGGGGCTTTCACCCAGTCCCTTGAGTCTGGCACTTGGAACTTGGACTTAAAGCCTCCAAATTGTAAGAATAAACTCCTGTTTGTTCAAGCCATCCTATTTGTGGTATATTCTTGTCAGAGTAGCACTAGGCAACCAGAACAGTGATTATCAGTACATCTTGGTTGCATGTTTGGTCAATTTCAGACTGCAGAAGTTGACAAAAATAAATTTATCTTTGGCTTTAGTGGTTGGTGTGTAAATTTGAATAATAATAGTATTAACTGGTCTTTCTCTTATGCATATAGATATTATCTGATCAGTGACAGCATTGTACTTCAGGAAAGATCTTGAAATCTTCTTTTTGACAATGAATGTAATGTCATTCATTTTTAATTTGCCATTGACCATATGATTTCTGATTCAAAATAATCAATACCAGTCCATTTCAGCTCACTAATGCCTAGGATTATCAATCTTTATACATTCCATTCATTTTGACAGTTTTCAGTTTTCTTAGATTCATACTTTGTACATTCCATATTCCAATATTAATGAATGTTTGCCTGTCTCTTCACATTTTGAGTCATGCTCCATTAGCAAATGATGGTCCTGAAAGCTTTACTCCACCCATGGCATTAAGATTGACTCTAATTTGAGGAGGCAATTCTTCCCCAGTCACATTTTGAGTGCCTTCCAACCTGAGGGGCTCATCTTCCAGCCTGTATCAGACAATGTTTCATTGGTATTAATTACATTTTCCAGTAATATATTGAACAGTGTTTAACTGTTGTTCATGAAGTTATCAGTGGCCACCACTCATCTGTCAGTTTGTCGTACTGTGGTGGCTTGCATAATGCTGTGGGACTGGAAACTATGCTATAGGTATTTCAAATACCCATAGAGTCACCCATGGTGGACAGGTTTCAGCAGAGCTTCAAGACTCAGAGTGAGATATAAGTGCAGGGTCATCTACTTCTGAAAAAAGTGGTCACTGAAAACTTTATCTCTGCTTTGTTGTTGTTGTTAGGTGCCATCAAGTTGGCTCCAACTCATAATGACCCCATGTAAAACAGAACAAAACACTGCCCAGTCATGTGCTATCCTCACAATCCTTGCTATACTTGACCCCATTGTTGTGACTACTCTGTCAATCCATCTGATTGAGGGTCTTCCACTTTTTCTCTGACGCTCCACTTTACCAAGCATAATATCCTTCTTCAGGGAATGTTCCCTTATGACATCATGACCAAAGTAGGTGAGACAAAGTCTGGCCATTCTTGGTTCCAAGGAGCGTTCTGCATTTCTTCCAAGACAGAGCTATTCTTCTGGCAGTCCATGGTACTTTGAGTTTTCTTCACCAACACCACAACTCAAAAGTATCAACTCTTCTTCAGTCATCCTTATTTATATCCAGCTTCCACATACATATGAGGCTATTGAAAATAGCATGGATTAGGTTATGTGCACCTTAGTCTTCAAAGTGACATCTTTGCTCTGTAGCACTTTAAAGAGGTCTCTTGCAGCAGATTTTCTCAGTGCTATCTTTGCTTTCGGGTTTCCTAATTATCATTTGGACTTATCTTTATTTGCACATGAAGTTTCTGGTAATGCCTTAGATGTTCTTACACAGAAGCATGAAGGACAGAGTAGGTTATTACAGTCTGGAGCTGGATCCTGTGGTTCGAGCCACCCCCTCTTTGCCTCATGGAAATTTAGGAAAATTTTAAATATATATGTACCTCGGGCTGTGTCTGCTGTATTCAATTTTGCTTTAACCCAACATCTGTCACCAGACTCACTTTCCATAAGGTTCTTCTTCTGGAAGCTCCAAATATAAGACTTCATAAGAAAACAATAAATCCACTGCCATCCAGTAATTCCAACTCAAAGCAATCCTATAGAATTGAACTGCCCAATAGTATTTCCAAGGCTGTAATCTTTACAGACACAGACTACCTCATCTTTCTCCCATGGAGCAGCTAGTAGTGCCAAACTGCTGACCTTTTGCTTAGCAGCTGAATGCTTTCACCACTGTGATACCAGAACTCATTAGACTAATTATAGTTGCTACTTTAAACACAGCCACTTTTCTCCCTGTAACTGATGAAGGTGGCTGTCCTTCTCTTGATTTTTTAGATATAAGTGAACAGGTTTTGACTCCCCATAGTGACTTAAAGGGAACTCTATTGGCACCCCTTGATGTTATATTATTTGTAGATGTTTATTATTTGAAACCAAGTCCTGACTTTCATTACCACACTGGTTACACTGTTACAACTTCTACTGAAGTCCTTGAAAGTCACTCACTTCCCAAAACCACTCAACAAGCTGAACTTATTGCTCTTACACAGTTCTGTAGACTTGCTAAAGAGAAGTCCATGAATACCTTGATGGATTCAAAACATGCATTTGGAATTATTAATGATTATGGTATGTTATGGAAACAAAGAGAGTTTTTAAGCTTTTCTGGTAATACTATAAAAATGGGACTTCAATAGTAGACCTTTTATATGTTTGTTGCTTCTTTCTGAAATTGCTGTAATTAAAATACAGACACATCAAATGAAAGGAGAGTCTAAAATGAAGGCATTTGAGGAACTAACCTTGCTGATGCACCTGGTAAGTTTCTCCTCAAATTATTGTTGACCTTGTTATAACACAGGATTCTACAGATGAGCCTCTAGAAAAACCTGTTGTTGTTGTTATGTGCTGTCGAGTCGGACCTGACTCATAGCAACCCCTCCTTGGGTTTCCGAGGCAGTATCACTACAGAGGTAGATTGCCCCATCTTCCTTCGGAGGAGTGGTAGAAAAACCTATAGAGAACTAATACCATTAAATAACTAATATTTTTGAAAAGCTTTTAAGACATCAGCAATTAGCTCCATTCAGATGAAATTGAGATATGGAAAAATCAGTCTGTTACTAAGACACTAACACTAAACTTTGGTTAGTACATAAGGCTAAAATCATTCTTTCAAAAAACTTTTGCATGTCCCTAGGATGAGAACTCTACATGAGAACACTTATCTAGGAAGAGATGAAATGATTAAAATCTTAAAGAAATACTGGTGAGAAAAATTTTCTGAGGCAGCTGAGCATGTGGTCACTTACTGTTCTATTTACCCTGACTATAATCCTGGGTAATATATGAAAAGTTTACCTGCATAATACTTTCTGCCCACTGAGCCTATGCTTGGATGAAAACTAGATTTTATCCAGCTTCCACCTGTAAACAGTTATAAATATTTTTTAGTAAGGATTTGTAGGTTTTCACATTGGTAGAAGCTTTCCCATGCTGACATTCCACTGCTACTTTTGTAGCAAAGTGGCTCTTTGAAAACAACATATCTACCTGGGGAGAACCAAAAATTCTTTGTAGTGACCAAGGACCTCATCTTACTAAACAAGTTATTCAATAATTATATCAAATCTTCCCCATATACCACATATTCCAATGTCCTTACCATCCTCAGTCCTTTACACTTGTAGAAAGAACATATGGCATAGTAAAATCCCAACCTTCTAAGCTTTCCAAATCTTTATGTTTGTCTTGGAATAAAGTTATCCCTTTAGTCCTTTTATCTTTAAGACACACTCCTTTTGGACCTCATAAAGTTATCTTATGAAATAATTACTGAAAAGCCTATCTTTCCATACATTGCCTCTACTTACCCTAACTTAACACAACCTGAGTTACTGAAATATTATCAATCTCTAGAGCAAAACTCTAAGAAACATTCTTCACAAACTAAAGAAGTATTTGAGCAGCAAAACTTGGTTATTCTCCTTTACTTAATTATCCCAAGATATGTTTATGAAAAAGGCACCAACTAAAAGATTCTATAAAATCTCACTGAAAGGAATCTCATTTAGTTTTCTTTACTAACTATTGATCAGTGAAACTAGAAGGAATTAACCCCTGAATTCACTTATAACAGTTAAAGAAAGACAAATCACCCTCCTGGACTTTCAGCCAAATATATTTGAAATGCCCTACTGGTTAGAAAATGACTTTAAAAGCAAGCAGATGAGCCCAAGAAACATGGAACAAGATGACATGCCAATTGCTGAAATTTTTGGAGTCTGTTTCTGCTGGTATTTTAATGGCTTTAGCTGTCTTTACACACTTGTGGAATTATTTCTTAGTAGACTTGGTAATCACTGAGAACCTTTAATCTTTTCCTTATGATGGAAATGGAAGTTGTAATACTTAAGAGTTTTTAAAATTAGCTTCATCTTAGCCACTTGAATTCATCTCCTAGTAACTTACTATAAGAAGAAAGTGTTTTATACTCATTATTTTTGTCTTTGTTGTTAGTGTATTACAGATAAAGTTTTTAGTCTTTATTACATTAGTTAACTTTTCTCCATCATGGACTTTTCTGTAAGTATTCTTTTTCCTATTTTTCATAACCATCACTGATGTTTGGAATGCAAGTGCTTTTATCAAATTTATGCACTCAGTAACTAGCTCAAGTAATTTGACTGAATGCTGGGTATGTCATCCTTCCCCTCAGTCCACATGAGAGCATATTGATCCCCTTGCTGTACCAGTTTTAGATTATAAGTTCATACCAACTCTACTATTGCTTTTTGAAAACCATTTAGATCGGCCATTCACATCAAATTATTGTTCCCTCCAGAATTATCCACCTATCCATTAGCTCCCTGTTTTAATCATACTCAGGCCTGGGTAGGTTCTGGTGGATGTTCTTTTCTTCCCAAATGATGCAATCTTTTTGGTGATAATCCTTGATATTATCCTTCATTAATAATTAGCTGTCTTATAATTAATTATCAAAATTTTCCAGGCTCTGGAATTGTCTAGAATTTAGACAATTATTCATTTGTGATAATTTCATTGACTGCAGATTGGCTCAAAAGAGCCAATCAATCCATTCCATTTCTTAATACTCAAAACTAGGGCAAGTATATTATGTGCCCCATCTGGATATGTGTTTTTATGCATAGAATTCACTTATTTAAAATAAAAGTCCAATGACACCCTATACTTAGGCATTGCTGTGCTTAGATTGTTGGAATATGTGGGGCCAATGTACCCTAGGTACCCTTGGAGTTCCCATTAATATCTATTCATACAATAGCAGCTTATTATGATACAAGGATAGAAATCAATATTCCTGCAGAAAAGAGAACTTGTACTCTCAGGTAATGCCATTGTTGATAAGCCTGGGTGGAGCTGGTAATTTGTTTGAGAATTTATTCCCACTTATGACATATTCCAGTTAGAAAATTATTCACAATTTATCTGATAATATGGTCCAAATTGCTGTTAATGTTGTGGATAGACTGGCAGCTCAAAAGAAGTCTTTAGAATCACTTGATAAATTTGGTTTTGCTAATAGAATAGTCTTTGATTTCCTTTTAGGTCAAGAATGAGAAGTTTGTGCTATCGCTAATACCTCTTGCTGTTCATGGATAAATACCTCTGAAGAAGTAGAATAGGATATTATTAAAATACTTCAAAAGAGCTCTTGGTTACATACAGTTTCCCCCATGACTATACTTTCTTTCTTTGATATTTTTAGTTGGTTACCTCAAAGTATTAGGTCCAGAATGCACCCCTTACATCAAGCCTGTCTACTGCTTTTAATCATTGTAACTGTTATCATAAGGCTTGTCAAAGGTATTACGCACTGAGTTTCTCATTGCCACAGCCAACCTTTGAGACATCTAGCCATGCATCAAATCATACATTTAGAAGAAACTAATTGTGCTAAGGGAGCTCTGGTGGCATAATGCCTAGGGGAAAGAAATTTGGTTCTTGGATCAGACCTTTTGGAATACCAAATTGTTCCTCTAATGTTTGCAGCATCTTTCCCAGTGAGAATCAACTAACCCTGAAGATGAGATGAAAAGCTATAACAAAGTAACACTGAATGGTGCCTAGATTTTTCTAATAAGAGAGCTGGCATCTGGCTTGATCAGAAAGGGGAGAATGTGTTAGCGAAACCCAAAACCGAGATGCTTGGTATGATTAAAAAGGCTGCCTTAGATCTAAATTAAAATCTATTTTGAATCAAACTACAGCTTGACCTAAAAACTCTGCTTCTGCTCCTCTGAAAAGACAATGCTGTTTGTAAAAGTTTGACTGTTTTTAACCCAAAAGGAGCAAAGGTTGATATTTTTCTTTGTATGAAGAATTGTTTGTTGAAAGATGTTTATTGAGAAGATTTGCATGGCTTGATCCAAGAAGAATGCCTTGGTCAATATGACCCAGGAGGTTAGGAAATAGAAATGATAAGGTTAAGAAAGATTATAATTTAACAACCCCCTTGTAACTTTTTGTCATATATCCCCTTGTGCTTGTAATCATGCAGCCCTTTGTTTACTCCACAGGATAAAAACCCCAGTCTCTTCTTGCAATTTGGAACACTATGGTACCCTGCTTGGGTGCTAGTGTGTCTTCCAACTTGAAAATCACTCTACCTTTCAACAAAGCTCTTTGCTTTTTTTTTTTTTTCCCTTTGCTTTCATTTTTAACATCATGTAAGACTGGTGCTTCACCAGTTTTTCTGCCAGGTAATCCATGAGTAGCCTTGTGATCAGGCCAGTGCTGGGACATGGTCTGCCAGCAGCTAGAGCAGGAAGAGGATCTTGGCTTCAGAGCAGTGCTCATAGAAGGGAGAGTACAGCAGCAAGGAGAGCAGCAGGATGGTGGGGCACCAGAGCTTTAGCCATTCCCTCTGTGTCAGGCCCTTCCTGTCACTCAGGAGGCTAAGCTGGTCATGTCCACAACACCAGACAGGAACCAAGGCATCCATGACAGCTAGCACCAGAGGCCCAGGCTAAGAAAGTGCAGCAGGGGCTGAGCAATATACAAGGACTCTGAGATGGTCTCCTGTAGCCCCAGTGAGGTGGGGGTGACATTGAACTCTTCATGGTGCTGCTTCTGCTGTCTCTCTGGCTGCTGGGGGGTGCCCCAGTGCCTTGAGTGCAGGGACAGAGTGTTCTGGAGGGTTTGCACAACTTGGCTTGACCACATCTCCACACAGGGCTGATCCTGGCTGCCAGGGCTGGGGTCAGCATCCAGGGGCTATGCCTGGGTCTCCCTGTCCAGAGGAACAATGGTGGGTGAGGTCTGGAGGCCAGCCTTGAACCAGATCAACAGAAACACCTGCAGTACAGCCTTGACTAGCTGGATGAGGGCGATGACAAGCCAGAGGCCCACTTCACCACACACCTTGGTGGCCCCCATCTCCATGAACACCTCTACGCACCCCAGCACACTCAGCCATGTCAGCAGCTAGTGAAGCTGATGCTTTACTACAACACCACCAAAGACTTCTGCTTGAGTTAAAGGGAAGTGTTATAAATACTGTTTCCCCATTTGAGCAGCACATTAAAATAATCAAATGAATTTGTCTTCAAGCATTATTTATTCAATAATATTATATTTTCCTCAAATATTATCTATCATTTGTTGTTATGTGCCGTCAAGTTAGACCTGACTCATAGCGGCCCCTCCTTGGGTTTCCAAGGTGGTATCACTACAGAAGTAGATTGCCCAACCTGCCTTCTGAATCATTAACTGAAATATTGTTCATTTTACTTGACCTCACAATGGCTTTCACATCCTATTAACACCCTCTTCCATATTTCAGAGGGAGAAAGTGAAAATGTACCACCTGAAGATCTTTTTAAAATATAGACTCTGATTCAGAATTGTGGTGGTTAAGTTTGTGTGTCAACCTGGCTAGGCCTGGTTGAGTGGCTGGAGAGCTGGATGTAGTGGCATGATGAGACTGGTAATCAACTCTCTGGTGGAATCTATTGGGAGCAACTGAGTAGCTGTCTTTGGGTATATGGTCTGCTTCCCTTATATATGAAACAGCTCTGGGGATGGTCTCTAGCTTATGGCATGCTTGAACCTGTCCTGTAGATGTGTTATTGTTCAGCAGCCTGCCATGCTCTGCTGACCTTGGGACTTGAATTAATGGCCTGCTGTGTGGTTTGGTAGCATCGTGACTGAGCCATTTTATTTGTCGACCTTGGCATTGTTAGCCTCAGCAGTCAGTAGCTGCTTGAGTGAAGAGATGCCTCAAGCTTCAGTGGGCTGGAACAAGAGTCAGAGCTTAAGCCCAAGGTCGAAGGGCTTTCACACAAACCCTAGAGCCTGACGCTTTGAACTCGTACTTCTAGCCTCCCAAACTGTAAGAGAATAAACTCCTGTTTGTTAAAGCTGTCCCATTTGTGGTATATTCTTGTCATAGAAACACTAGGTAACCAGAACAAGCATATCTGAGATGGAAATGCAAATTTCCAGCAGGGGGTTGAATCAGTATGTATTGGGTTAAAGTCCTGGTTTAAAAACTCTTTACAATCTTATTTAGACCAGTGGATCCCAGACCACATCAGATTCATCTGGGTTTGGGACTCACTCATTTTGACAATGTTCCACTTACCAGGCTTGTTTAGGAGATAGAAAACTGAAGTACTATTTACCTAGGTAATTCTTTTAGAATCCAGGGCAAAAGTAATTTAGCCTTTTCTTCAATCTAGGAATCTGTTTGCTTTGCTAATTTGACTACCCTAATCAGATTGATAATGTCCCTTATCTGCAATGAGGCAGGGAAGAAATCCATTCAGAAGTGGAAGATGAACTACTTTTCCCTCCTGCTTGTTGCCTACTAATGTGAATCTAGGCAGAACAGACACTACTTGGCAAAAGTTGAGTACACAGAAGTGAAAACCATATTCTTGCTGAGCTCAATCATTCCACCCAGAGACTCAGGCCTTCTAGTGAGTGTAAAGAAGTGCCTTCCTTATATCTTGAAATTATGCCAGGGGTCTAGTGAGACAAAGATGAGAAAGGGTCACTCCCATTACTGTTGTCACTACAGGCTAAAGCTTACCTTCATCTCTCCCATTTCTGTGCATTTACAGTAAACACACTTCCCTGGCCTAAGTTTAGTAAAGGGCTAGAAAGAAAACACAAACATAATAATATCTACTCTTCATAAATTATATGTACACTTCCTTTCTTACATGTTAACAGAGAGATGATAAGAACCTATGGGAAAATATTTAGGTTGGCAACATCTTATTTTCTTTGTTCTGCTCTGATTCTCATCCTGTGTACCCAATGTCAGTAATTCTCACAAATATTTACACAATCACCCATGTTTGGAACCAAGGTTTCCATTGGTCTCTATGCGTCCTTTGTACATAGGGTTGATGAGAGTCCCAGCCCACTCCAGGGCACCAAACAATAACAACTGTGCCTCCTGCTTGAACTCCCTCCCATTTTTTATCCACATTGCAACACTATGACCTAAACTCATGTCTGATTTTATCTCTCTGCTGATTCAGTGGTTTCCCAGAGTTTTGTGGTTAAGCTCAAATTCCTCAGCTTGGCATGCAAGCTCCTTCATGATTTGACATCCGCCTGCTTCTTCTGTCTCATCCACCAGTGTCCCACAAGCACCTTCCACTCCAGCCGTATAACTGCTTTCTTCTGTCCTCTAGGCTTCACAGGTGTCATTCTTTTTGCTTAGAACATTTTAATTAATTAATTATTAATCTACCCAGTTAATTCTTATTCTTCAAGACCAAGTTCTTGAAAAGGAACTCCCACTGACCTCTTAACAATAGAGATGATTTTCCTTCCATGCTGTCAAATCACCCTTAGTAGCTAGCTTAGCACCTGTTATATAGGATTACACTTGATGGTTTACGGTTCTGTACCTCCTACTAGGTGGAAAATTCTAAGAGTGGAAAAACATGCCAGTTTGTTGTTATAACTTCCAGCACATAGATATATGCATGGGATGTAGAAAGTGCTCAATTTTTTTTTTTTTTTTTCAGAATTAACTAAGGAATTGAATGAGTCAATAAAACAAATAGGTAAATGACAAAAAGAAATATCTGAGGTTTGCTAGGAAGGCGGATGTGCAAAGCCCGCCTTCTTACTAACAATTCCTCATTGCTTAATATCTCCTTTTGCAGTTTCACTTTCAACATTTCGTTTCTGCTGAAACCTTGCTTTTCAGATCTAGTCTGCTCGTTCTGAACTCTCTCCAGGACTCTAGATGAGGTTTATTTCCTTCTATAATAAACATATAGATGCCATGCATTGTCATTTAACCAAGCCATCTTAATTAAGTAGATCTTAAATTTTCATCTTTTCTGGTATGTTTTTCCCAAATCATTTTAAATAAATAAAATTCCTGTTAGTACTCTTATATTTAAACATAAAACTCACTAGCCACTTTTTTAGTCAACTATGGGCAGCGTCATTGCTTCATTTGACTATGGAATATAGAGGAAAGAGTGAGATCCAGAGTCAGAGATCTGAGTGTAAGCACCAGTCTTCCTACATTCTGTCTGTGCTACACAGGACACGTTGCCTCCCTTTTTAAGCCTCAGACTCTTCGGAAAGTTATGGATCAGGGTACTCTCTATCAGAGTTCCAACAGTATGACAAGAGGAGATCTGAAAGCATCTAGCCCCTGCCCAATATATAGTAGATTCTCTCTAGATAGTAGGTCAATAGTGACCATGTACACTCATATGAAAAGACTTTCAGTTGATATTAAATATGTACAGGCTTAATTTCACTTGGATTCACACTCCTAGGCCAAAACATTTTTAGTATTTTAAATCAAATTAAGTAGAGTATAGAGCTCTGGTAGCATAGTGCCTAAGGCACTTGACTGCTAACCAGAAGGCTGGTGGTTCAAACCCTCCAGCCACTCCTCAGAAGGAAGGTTGGGCAATCTCCTTCCGTAGTGATACTGTCTCGGAAACCCAAGGGGGGTCGCTATGAGTTGGGTCCTACTTGATGGCACATAACAACAACAGCAAGTAGAATATGTGAGACAAGAGTCTCTGAGTTCTAAATAGAAAAAAAAAAAAAAAAACACCTTTTTTTCTTCTTTTAAATCACAATGTATGACATAAATTGATGTAATTGCTGAGGTCACTGATTTATTGATGGGTGAACTATTACAGCCCTCCATACATACATGTGATATAAATGTGAAAGAAAACAAAAGCTCTGGCTTGAGCTTTTACCTCAATTGTCCTCTCTTTTGCTCATTTTCTTCACCATTTCTTGCCATTCTTTCTGTGGTTTAACACTCTGTCTGAGTGTTCTATATCCTGATTTCTGCTCAAATCTGGCCCACATCATCATTTAGGAGGCTTTTTTGGACTTGTTTCTTTGGTTTACAAAATTCAATCTCCTATTGTTACCTTAAAGTAGTGGATGGAACTTTTCCTTTGGCTTTAATTGCTCTCTATTCGTCTTCCTAAAACCATGCTTTGCCTTTTTCTACCTTGCTAAGTGCCCTGGGAGATTAACGTTAAGAACAGAATCACCTGAACTTTCTTTCCCTCTAGTTTTCAAATGAGCTCAGAAAATGCTAACCACTGGAAATACATTGAAGGCTGGGAGAAGAGGTAAATCAAAATACTAGATCCCTGCCACCTGCTCACTCTTGGCTGACCATGGTGCTGGCAGTGGTTGCCCTGCTTATGGTCAGATCTTTGGGGCAGGCCCACTTACACAGTTTTACCTCTCACCAGGCTTCATTAGCACACTCCTTCCCCTAACCTCTTTACACCTATGGGTAAGAAAGACTTCCTGAAATTGGAGTTTCTGGGGGCCTCATCTATCCTTGTTGGTCTCTGAACCCTGCTCCGCCCCCAGATCTATAAAAAAAATTCCTTCATTAAATCTTTTTCAATTAAATAATTTCTTGCTATGACCTGCCTGATTCAGTTTCAATGTATTCTTATTACCAGGAAAAAGATATTTGCTTGTCTAGATTTGGCTCCAAGGATGAGATATTGGGGTTGCTTATTAAGCAATAAAACTGAAGTGCATAGAAGTTAAATTACTTGTCCAAGATCATCCAGTCAATTCATCCAACAGTGTATTGACACATAGAAGAAGTCAGGTAGTGGAGATAAAAATAGGTAAAATATAGCCCCTACCCATAATAATTTATATTCCAGTAGAAGATAAAGGTACATAACTCAACATTTAAAATATAGGAAGAGTAAGTACCTAGTGCTGAGAAAGCCAATAGAAGACAAAGCCAATTTAATCTAAGCTTTGCAAATGGAACCAAGAGACAAGGAAGTAAAAAACGATGATTGTTTGAGTTAGAGCAAGAGCATGTCTTGAATTTGTCTTCTCTTGCCATTTTTCTTGCTATATTAGAGATGAGATCCTATTCACATGCTGTCTATTTTCTCCCAGATTCATCCAATGGCCTTCTGTAAAAGGACTGTAATACTTGTGTTTTCTGTCCTCCAAACCATTTCCTATATTTTGGTCAGAATAATCCTTTAAAATGCAAATCTGAGAAAATTCCTTGTTTAAAGCTGTTTAATAACTGCCAATTTCCCGTAGGATAAAAAACGCTATGGCTAACACAATAGTACATGACTTGTTCCTGCCTATCTTATCAACTTTCTTTTTTAGCAACTCAACCCTTTTCTCTTTTCTGTTTTAGCTTTTTTTCTTTTTTTAGTAGTTTCTTAAAGAAGTTATTGTATTCCCACTGAAAGACCTTTGTATTCTGTTCCCCACCTTTAGCATTCCTCTGAACCTTCTGTCACTTATTCTGGTAATTACTACTCAAACTTCAGGGATTAACTTAAAATATATATGCCTTAAGGAAGCTATCCTTGAAAACTCCCAGGTGAGACCTCTGTTATATATGCTCTCATAACAATCTGCATTTATTCTTCAAAACATTCTTCCTAATTTTAATTAAATTAGGTGTGTTGGTTGGTTGTTTACATTAGTTGTTTTCACATTTTTTTCACTCCTATAAGAATATATCATCCTTGAAAACTGGTTTGATTTCCAGTTCTTCACCAACTTATCCACAGTGGTAGATCTAGTGCTTTACAGATGGGAAGAACTAGTTAAATATTTTTTGAATGAATGTGGGAATATGGAAAAGACACAGATTATAAGGAAGCATTGCAATGAGATAATGTGCAAGTGATTTTGATGACCATGTATTAAAAAAAAAAACAAAACACCGCCATTGAGTCAATTCTGACTCACCACAGCGATCCCCATTGGGTTTCTGAGATGGTAAATCTTTACGGAAGTAGATTGCCTAGTCTTGCTTCTGCATAGTGGCTTGTGGGTTTTAACCACCAAACTTCTGGTTGGCAGTCAAATGCCTTAGGCACTGAGCCACCAGAGCTCCTTATGTGTTTAATGGAGTTATGAAAAATGGAATTGGAGAGAACTATAAAAGCCAAATCTTGAAGGGTTCTAAATGAATAATGAAAAAAAAAAAAAAATGGACTTATTCCTGAGAGTGATAAGCAGCCATTATTATTTTTAAGCTGGTACTCGTTTAAATTTGGTGACTGGGGAGGCTGGATTGTGAGGAAAGAGGTTGGAGTTAGGCAGACCAATTAAGAATCAAATACAATTATTCAGCTGAAGAACATTAAGAGTATAAACTAATGTTTTTCAAATTTGTTGCTTATCATAATCATCTGGAAAAGTATTGAAGCCCACAGGAGCTCAGTCTCCTTGGAGTGGGATAGAGCATGGGTCTTCACATTTTTATAAAGTTTTCCAGGGGATTCTAATACCCTTACAAGTTTGAGAACTTCTGAAAGAGTGAAGGAAGAGGAAATGTAGAGTTGATACATCCGAATGATTAGAGAGGTGGGAGATGAGCACAAGAGAGTAGTTCATATTAACTTTCAGATTATTGGCTGCAGTGACAAATTGGGCCATTGGCCAAGAAGAAGAGGGATAATTAGCTTGTAATCTTATTATTGGGATGAAAGTGAACAGTAGTCTCTTCATTTTACTGGGCTCAACAAGGGCTACTCCAGTTTGCTACTGAAAAAATTGGAAGTGGAATCCATCCTGACATGTTAGAAGAGATTATAGCAGACCTCAGGTTTTCTGCAACTGTTTTTGAATTATCTTCAGTAAGATTTTGCTTGCATGAGATATTAATGATATTGTATGATAATTTCCACATTCTGTGGGATCACCTTTCTTTGGAATGGGTACCAATATGTTGCAGCAGTATATTGACAGAGAATTTCCAGAGGTGCAAGCTAGATTCTGAAGAGGGCATGGAATGAGGGATACCATTGCTGATGTCAGATGAATCTTGGCTCAAAGGAAAGAATACCAGAAAGATGTTTACTTGTGTTTGACTGTGCAAAAGCATTTGATTGTGTGGATCATAACAAATTGTGGACAACATTGAGAAGAATAGGAATTCCAGAATACTTAATTGTACTTGTGAGGAACCTGAACATAGACCAGGAGGCTGTCATTCAAACAAAAAAAAGGGAATGCTGCATGGTTTAAAATCAAGAAGGGAGTACATCAGGGTTGTACCCTTTCACCATACTTATTCAATCTGTATGCTGAGCAAATAATCTGAGAAGCTGGACTATATGAAGAAGAATGTGACATCAGTATTGGAGGAAGAATCATTAACAACCTGCAATATGCTGCCAACACAGCTTTGCTTGCTGAAAGTGAGAATGACTTGAAGTACTTAACTGAAGAAGATTGAAGAATACAGTCTGCAGTATGGATTACATCTCAATATAAAGAAAAAACAAAAATCCTCACAACTGGACCTATAAGCAGCATCATGATAAACGGAGAAAAGATTGAGGTTGTCAAAGACTTCACATTGCTTGGTTCTACAGTCGACACCAATGGAAGCAGCAGTCAGGACATCAGACGATGTATAGCACTGGGAAAATCAGCTGCAAAGGACCTTTTTCAAGTGCTGAAGAGCAAGGATGTCTCCTTGAGGACGAAGGTGTGCCTGACACAAACCATGGTATTTTCAATAGCCTCATATGCATGTGAGAGCTGGACAATGAATGGGAGAGACTGACGAAGAGTTCATGCTTTTGAGCTGTGATGTTGGTAAAGAATGCTGAAAGTACAATGGACTGCTAAAAGAACTAACAGGTCTGTGCAGAAGGAAGTGGAGCTGGAATGCTCCTTAGAGGTAAGAATGGTCAGACTTCGTCTCACATACTTTGGTCATGTTGTCAGAAGGGACCACTCCCTTGAGAAGGATGTCATGCTTGGTAAGGTGGAGGGTCAACGGAAGAGGGGAAGGTCCTCAATTAAGTGGATTGACACAGTGTCAGCATCGATAGGCTCAAGTGTAGCAAGAATAATGGAGCTGGCTCAGGACCAGGCGGTGTTTTGTTCTGCTGTGCATAGGATCGCTATGAGTTGGAGACGACTTGATGGCACTTAACAACAACAACAACAACAACAACAGGTTTTCTGATTCCGAGTTCATGATTGAATCTTAAAAATCACAGCTAATAAATTATATGACTCTTTTAGAATATAATTTTTCCCTCTAGGTATGCTATTGCTGAATAGTCAACTTGATTTGTCCATGAAAGAAAGCATGTGAAATTCACAGTAATACTTTTAAATTTTGCTAGTGTAGGTATTTATCCAGTTGTCAAATCTTTTGTGATTCATACAAGTTTAGCATTGACACTCAAACTCTGGATAATATTAAATATTGTGAAAGATCAATGGAGAAAGTGTTTGTTCACTAATGGAATTTAAAGAGGAACAACCCACATACTAGCATGGTGCTAATATTTGCTGATCTTTAATACTGCTATTGAAATTTTAACAGAAGTATGTTATAGATTTAAAGTTAGTTTGACATCTCTTTTTAATGGATGATGAATAGTGGCATTCTGTGGATTTGAACTTTAATATAAAATATAATACTGTGTGCTATCCAAGAGAATGAATTGGGAGAGGTCCAAAGATTATAATGGTCTGTTTTGTTAATATTCCTGTATCTATTATTACTACACAGGAAAATTTATGTTAAATATATTTTTTAAGTAAAAATTTTAGATTGTCCCTTAATTTTTCACATATGAGGGACAACCTGTATTTGTAGAAAGCAGGTGGTTTCCAGTGGGGACATTGCTAACCAACTCTGGAAATTTGGACTAACCATTAAGCCTCTTGGAGATTCAGTTTTCTCTGTGTTAAAATGATGGTTCTTTTGGTTCTACAATTCTGTGATTGCAGATTCTATCAACTGAGCATTTCTACAGTTTTTAATAGAAATATGATTTAATCTAGAAGCATCTGTTACAGTCTGTATCATATTTTGCCAAGTCCTTGACCTTAATTTTACTATAGACATCAGATGTTCTTTCACAGATTCTATTCTGTGAAACATTAATTATGATTATGTCTTGAGTAGTGTCAATCTGACTCAAAAAATGCCATATTTTTAACATTAATATTAAATGAATTCTTAATTAAGATTGTCAACACCACCAATGATATAGTTCAGTGCTATTTTAGCATTAGAAATTACATAAGCATTTCTTTTGCATTTTTATTTTTCACTTCTTGAAAATAAAAGTGTTCTTACTAAAGGTATCATACTTTCTCCAAATAAACATGGATTCAAAAATAATTCTGTGCCACACATGTTAATTGATAAACATGATAATGTATTATTACTCCTGATGAATGAATATTCTATCACTAATAACTATAATCACTTTAATCATTTATTCTAAAAACAACTTTCTTCTCATTGGACATTTTATTTTCATCATTTTCTAGCTACAATAAGGAGCATTTAGGTCATAAAAGACTTCCAATTTCACCTATTAGAATCAGCTACCAGTTGCTATCAAGTCATTTCTGACTCATGGTGACCCCATGTGTCACATGTACTTCATAGAGATTTTAATGGTGATATCTTGGAAGTAGCTTGCCAGACCTTTCTATTAAAGCATCCCTAGCACCCCTGGGTGGACTCAAACTGCCAAATTGTGATCAGTAGTCAAGCGCATTAACCGTTAGCACCACCTGTGGACTAAGACTCTCTCTTTCTCTCTCTCTTTCTATGTACGTGTGTATATGGAAATCTATTTCTGACATTGTAAGTAAAGACATGTATAGAAATAGGGTCTTTACTTACAATGTCAGAAATAGATTTTTTCTTTAAAATCTCTGCCTTTACTATTTGTTAAGAAAATAGCTTATTCAGATAAAAAGTACATATTTCTATGGTTAATTATTACTACAATAGTTGATTCCAAAAGGAAAAAAAGAAAAATAAGTAATCCACTAGACTTACTGACTTCAGTGCTTTGTCTTTCTGAATCTCAGTTTCTAATTGTGCAGACAATAGTGGGGAAGAGGTGAGGTAGTACTCACCTTGTGAGAAGTAGTGAATTATTTAAGGTAGCAGAACCGCTCTTGCCTCATACGGAGCAGCCAACAAGGACTACTATTATTTCATTATAAATTTAATATGCCAAGCAAAGCCACACATGAGTGGGTTCCTTGGCTTCATGTTATTTATTAATTTTTCATTATGATTTTGGGAAAATTTACAGAGGAAATTCATTTTCCATGTAGAAGTTTGTACTCATTTTGTTTCATGACATTGACTGCAATCACCACAATGTAATAGCTCTCTTCCCACTTCCTCCCTGTAGTTACCTCTTCCTTGTGTTCTTCTTTCCTATGCATTCCTGGCCATGAGCTGTCTCCCTGTGAAATACAGCCCTTCTGTTATCACATGATTGATTGTTCTAAGAAGTGTACCTTCCCGGTATAAATGTTCACCCTATTGTATTGTTGGCTGGAAGCCATAGGTGTAAGTTTTGTTCCAGTGGCCATAGTCTCAGGATTTCACCCATCTCTATCAGACCAATAAGCCTGGTCTTTTTTATGATTTTGTGTTTTGTTCTACAATGTTCTCCCATTCTATCTAGGATCTCCTGCACTGATCCCTTTCCGAATGCTTGACAGTGATAGTTGGGGAACATCTAGTTCTGATCTCATGGTCATAAAGGCTGAGGCTCACATGATCCATTAGTTCCTTGGACTAAACTTTTCCATGCATCTATGGTTTTCTTCATTCTTCTTTGCTCTGGATGAGAAGAGATCATTTGTTTCATCTAGTTGGCCACTTCTAAGCTTTTAAGACCCCAGTCACTACTCACCAAAGTAAGATGTGTAGGTAGTTAAGTTGTATGTTATCTTGGCCTGGCCTGATTTTGAGTGGCTAGGCAGCTGGATGTAGTTATTCCCCATGATGAGACTGGCAATCAACTCCATGGTGGAATCTACTGGAGCAGCTAAATAGCTGCCTAGGAATGTGGTATGCTTCCAGTATAAAAGAAGCTTTGAGGAATGTCTCTAGCTTCTGACATGCTTGAATCCTGGATGTAGCTGACTCGTCATTCAGCAGCATTCCACATTGCCTTCTGATCTTCTTGTTGTTGTTATGTGCTGTGGAGTTGGACCTGACTCATAGCAACCCCTCCTTGGGTTTCTGAGGCAGCATCACTAAGGAAGTAGATTGCTCAACCTTCCTTCTGAGGAGTGGATGGTAGGTTTGAACCACCAGCCTTCTGGTTAGTAGTAGGCATAGTGCTCCCCTTCCAATCTTGGGACTGTTAATGGACTTGAATTAGTGGCCTGCCATGTGGTTTGATAATTTTGGGATTGTGCCATTTTACTTGTTGACCTTGGGCTTGTCAAGCCAGGAGCTGCTTGAGTAAAGAGATGCTTCCAGCTCCAGTGAGGTGGGAGCAAGAGGCAAAATTGAAGTCCAAGGTCAAGGAGCTTTCACTTACCCCCTAGAGCTGGCACTTTGAACTCAGATTTCTAGCCTCTTAAACTGTGATAGAATAAATCCTGGTTTGTTAAGCCAATGATTGTGGTATTTTCTGTTAGAGCAGAAATAAAGAACCAACACAATGTGGAAAAATGTTTTTGAGTAAAATGTTATGCCAATTGAGCTAGATGTCCCCCAGGACCATGGACCACATGTCCAACAATTCTTCCATCAGGGTGGTTGACTGTGGCTAAGAAGTTATAACTTTGCCCCCTGTAAGTCCTATTTATATGGACATTCTTAAAACACATACAAATATATACATAGAAATATCATCTGCCAACCTTATATTTGTATTATAAATGGTTATGGTTATATTCTCTCTTGCTTAGGGATACCTGATCATTCAGCTTGTCTACCTATGTATCTACCTGTAGAATGATGCTTGTTTTCATTGATAATGCAGTACTATATACGTAAATGTGTTTGTTTTCTATACCTCTTGTGCACTTTTCTGTGTCTTCCTTTTCCTTAGTCTCATATTGGTCACTAGATTTGATATATTGTCTTTCCCTTCACCTCAATCAATACTTGTCCTTTTCCTATCTAGCAATTTTCTCTCTCCTGCTCTTCCATTCCTGGTAACCAACAAAGAAAGTTTCCTTCAATATATACACTTTTCCTTGACTTTTTACAACAATGGACTAATTCAATATTTATCCTTCTCCAGGTTCATCCACATTGTGCAGTATTTCACAGATTCTACATTATTCTTTAGTGTTGCATAACATTCCACTCTGTGTACACACCATACTTTGGTTACCCATTCTTCTGTTGATGGGCACTTAGATTGCTTCTATATTTTTGCTACTATGAAGAGTGGCTATAAACATGGGTGTGCATATATCTGGCCATATTCCAAATCTCACTTCTCTAGAATATATACCTAGTAATGGTATTTCTGGATCAAATGGTATTTCTATTTCCAACTTTTTAAGGAAGTGCCATAGCAATTTCCACAGTGGTTGTATCATTTTACAGTCCCACCAGCAGTGTTTGAGAGTCCCAATCTTTCCATATCCTCACCAGCATTTGTTATTTTCTGTCTTGGCAAACTTTCCTTTCAGTGCTGGGGTGAGTTGGTATCTCATGGTTGTTTTGATTTGCATCTCTTTAATGGCTAATGATTATGAACATTTCTTCATGTGTTTGTTGGCTGCATGAATGTCTTCCTTGGTGAAGTGTCTATGCATGTGGTCTGCTCATTTTTTAATTGGATTGTTTGTCTTTTTGATGTTGAGGGTTGGAGTTTTCTATAAATTTTTGAAATAAGTCCCTTGTCAGATATGTCATTGCTGGATATTTTTTTCCCAATCTGTAAGTTCCTTTTTTACTCTTTTGGAAAAGTCTTTTGCTGAACATAAAAATTTAATTGTTAGAATGTCCTAATCATCTAGTTTATTTTCTGCTGTTTGTATATTTTGGGTGATGCTAGGTAGTATGTTTATGCCATAAATTGGGGTCACTAAATTAGTCCCTATTTTTTCTTTAATGAACTTTATAGTTTTCACATTTAAGTCTGTGATCTACCTGAGGTTACTTTTTTGTGCATGGTGTGAGGTATGAATTTGTCTCATTTTTCTACAAATGGATATCCAGTTTCTCCAGCACCATTTGTTAAAGAGACTATCTCTTTCCCATTTAATGGATTTCATCCCTTTGTCAAAGATCAGCTGACCACAGGTGGATGGATCTATTTCTGAGTTCTCTTTTCTGTTCTACTTGTCTATGTGTCTGTTACTGTACCAATACCAGGCTGTTTTGACTACTGTGGCCATATAGCAGGTTTTGAGAAAGGAGAGTGTGAGACCTCTTACTTTGTTTCTCTTCTTCAGTAGTGCTTTGGTTATCCAGTCTCTTTTCTTACCATACAAAATTAGTGATTGTTTTTTCCATGTGCTTGAATGTTGATGGAATCTGGATTGGAATAGCACTGAAAGCATAGATTACTTTGGGTAATATTGACATTTTCACAATGTTCAATCTTCCAATCCATGAGCATGGGATGTTGTTCCATTTACGTAGTTGTCTTATATTTCCTTGAAGTAATGTTTTGTAGTTTTCTTTCTATGGGTCTTTTGTGTTCCTGGTAAGATTTATTCCCAAATAGCTCATCTCTTTGGTAGCTATTGTAAATGGTATTTATTTTCTTTTCAGAGACCTCTTTGCTGATGTAGAGGAATCCAACTGATTTTTATATGTTGATCATGTATCCTGCCACTATGCTAAATCTTTCAATTAATCCCAATAGTTTTCTTGCTGAGTCTCTTGGGTTTTCTATGTATAGGGTCATATCATCTGCAAATGATGATATTATTTTACTTCTTCCTCACCAATTTAAGTGCCTTTTATTTGCCTTTCTTGCCTTATTGCCCTGGCTATGACTTCCAATTCAATGTTGAATAGAAGTGGTGATAGAGCACATCCTTGTCTGGTTTCCATTAGCAAGTGGAATGGTCTCAGTGTCTCTCCATTGATAATAATGATAGCTGTTGGTTTTGTATATATAGGCTTTATTATGTTGGGGAACTTCTATTCTTATTTTTCTGAGATTTTTTTTATCAGGAATGGGTATTGGATTTTATCAATTGTTTTTTCTGCATTGATTTATATGATCATGTTTCTTTTCCTTTATTTTATTTATGTAATGGATTACATTGATTGTTTTTCTAATGTTGAACCAACCTTGCATGCTTGGTATACATACATCCCACTTGGTCATGATGCATTATTTTTTTGATATGTTGTTGGAGTCTATTGGCTAGGATTTTATTGAAGATTTTTGTTGTTGTTGTTGTTACTTATGATTGTATGTTAGAAACATATTAATTTAGCTTGCCTCATGCTATTTCCTTGAGGGCTGATCAGAGAAATGTCAGTAAGAATACTGAGCTTCCTAACGCTGGACCCCTAACTTCTCTTTCTGGTCCTTTAGTGTTGATCATAATGTGCTGTGTGTTTTTAGCATCTGGTGATGAGGTATTCTTTTTCTTTTTCAGAATTACTTAGTCTTTTTAATTAGCTTTTTATTGTAGCTTTAGTTTCATGGGTGGTGCAAATGGTTTATGCTTAGCTACTAACCCAAGGGTTGGTGGTTCAAATCCACCCACCAGAATCTTGGAAGAAAGCCGTGACAATCTGCTTCTATAAAGATTACAGCCAGGAAAACCTATGGAGTTCTGTACTCTGATAAACTTGAGGTTGCCATGAGTTGGAATTGACTTCATGGCAATTTTTTTGTTTATTTGTTTTGTTGGTTTATTATAGTTTTTTTGTAGTCTTGTTCCTATATTGTCTAAGAGGCCATTGATCATTCTCTGAAGAAAACTTAAAGAATCATCAATCACATATCTTTGCAAGAAATAATTTCAATATTTTGCAAGAGAGATTCTGGAAATTATAGTGGGGCATGCTTCCCTTTCTCTGATTTTTTTCACCCCACTGTGTCTGTGCTCTGGTCCCTTATTTCCAAGATATAATTCTGGCCACACCCTCTCTGTGCTGAATACCTTACTTGTCCACTTGTGGTCTTCTGTCCCAACAGGGTTGTAGTCTTTCATCCTAGTCCTAAAGAATCCTAAAGAACACAGATGTACATTTGCATTGTACTTTATAAAAGTACAAAACACTCTCCTAAGGATTGCTTGTTGTATGCTCACAATAATTCTTTGTGGTCTGGCCCCCTCTCCATGCTAAGGATATTGAGGCTCAGAAGAGTTATATGACCTGCTCAAAGTCATACAGTTTAGAAGCATTAAAGGCCAGTTTTATTCTATATCTTCTTCAGGATTCTTTCCACTAGTTCATTCCAACACTTCTATTTTGGGAATATTATCAGTAGTGCCCGAAACAGTTTTGGGAATTCCCATCATTCACCCAAGTGCTTGCTGAGTTGCTTTGATCATGAAAAAAGAAGACATCTTAAAGCTTTGCTATGATAAAAATTAAGAATGTTAACAGTCTATTAAAATGAAATATAAGGACTTTTGGAAGATAGATCCTCATTGTAGCTCTGCAAAAGCAGAGTGATTAAGTTTAATATTGCTTCTCCCAAAGTAGACATGAGAAGAACAGTAGCAGTAGGCAGTTCTGTTTTTGGAATAGATAAGTTTTCTTCTGTGAATCCAGGAGAAAAGACAAGGTTATTACAAGTTCAATATTCATTGATTTTCATTCAGTACAAACAGCATAGTACCAAAGGAGGGAGCAAGAGAGTAAAATGCCTTTGGAGAAATGCAATGGAAAAGGTACAAATTTTGAATTCAGGCAGATTTGAGTACCTTGTAAGGTCAGGGTTAAAATAAAATGAAATATTATGCAAAATATTGTCACACAGACCACTGAACATAGCAGAGAGTTGATAAATTTTGGTGTGTTATCAAATTAGTGGGATCAATATATTCAGAAAACACCACAAGATTTCAAGGAGTAAAAGTTTAATAGTTTACAACAGTTAAAATTAGTTATTTTAACAACAAATAAACTGGCAGTGTATCTGGGAAATTTTTCCTTTAGTAATGATAGTTCTATATCCAGGCCTACATTACAACAATTTAGGAAATTAAAATAATAAGAATAACAAAACAATATGAAGACCTAGTTCAGACAAAATTAAGTATAAATTTCTGGGGATGGGATCAGTTTTTTTTTTTTTTTTTAAAGAGAAAACGTTCAAAAGTTGGAATTAGAAATACCATTTGACCCAGCCATTCCATTACTAGGTATATACCCCAAAGAAGTGAGAACCATGA
>NW_006921718.1:415371-420855 GCF_000298275.1 Orycteropus afer afer | reverse complement strand
TCCAGAGCAAAGAAGAATGAAGAAAACCAAAATTCATGGAAACAATTAGTCTTAGTGACTGGTACACCATCCGATCTGTAGCCTATACTACTATGAGACCAAAAGAACTAGATAGTGCCCGGCTACCACTGTCAACCACTTGGAAGGGGATCTATGTAAGAGATCCTTGATAGAGACGGAGAACAATGTGGAACGAAACTCAAAATTATTTGGAGAAAAAAAAAAGGGGGAGGGGGACCAGGTTTGCTGGTTCAATAGAGCCTGGTGGAACCACTGAGACTATGGCCCCTAGCTGCCCTTCAGGTCTGGAAATGAACCCACACCAATGGTTTCCAGCCAAACAAAAAACAGGCATATGAGTTGAACATTTACCTCAGGTAGATACTTTCCTTGGAGAGAACAATCATGAGAGAAAGAAGGGCTGCTTATGCACAGAGAGACAGCTCAGGGGGTGGGAGTGCATGGAGGGATGGACACTGGGAAGAGGTAACTATGGGGAGGAAGTGGGAGGGGAGCTGTTGCATTGTGGTGGACTGTGGTCAGTGTCATGAGACAAAGTGTATGGGAACTGCTGTATGGAAAGCGAATTTGCTCTGTAAATCTTCACTCAAATCATAATAAAGAAAAATAAATAAATAAAATAAAAAAAAAGAGAAAAAAGCTCCTCAGATGATTCTAATGTATGGGCCAAGTTGGGAAACACTGGCTTGTAACAATGTTCTTGGGTGACCTAAACACAGAATGCTTCTTTTGATGGCTATTTTGTGCGAGTTTTATTTCACGGTCAGTGATAATGTCCCATTGGCTTATGACCTACCTTCCAATACTACCATGATGTCTCTATCCACAAGCCCTCGGCTTTCTGAAGAGAATATTAATGGATATGTTACTGTGCACCGTCCTCTGCAATGGGCAATAGGAACCTATCTCTTTAGTCCAACAGGTAAGTCAAGTATAAGAAAAGTAATGTGAGAAATGATCCACAGCCTAGCTATTGAAGCTGGATTGAGGAACCAGATGTGTAGGCTTCTTATTATTTGATTTGCAGGTTAATGTGACTATTTCTTAGGAGGTCTGGTGATGCAATGGTTAAGGCATTCAACTGCTAACCAAAAAGCCTGTGCATTAAACCACTAAAAAAAGAAGAGGCAGTATGTTTTTTTTAACGATTTAGAGCCTTGAAAACTGTGTGGGGTAGTTGTACTTTGTCCTATAGGGTTACTATGAGTTGGAATTGACTTGATGGCAATGAGCGTGGGGTGAATGTTTCTTGTCCCCTTGACCTTTTTCTTGTCCTCTTGATCTTTTCTCTTCTCCTTTTCCTCACTACCTACTTCATCGATTCTTTGGATGTTTCTGAGTTTCTTGCTCATCTTCCTTAATTTTTTTTTTGTGTGTGTCACTTCTCAGAGGAAATATAATACTTGATTAAGAGTAAGCAAATTAATCTGGTCTAAAACTGCCTCCATATTAATGCCAACTGGTTCTACAAGCTTAACTTTGATTTTTTTTTGTCAATAACTTTTGGAGTGATAGATATCTGTCTCATTCCCAGCTGTCACAGATTACCACAGCACAGTTTAGTATTTTCTTAAATGTCATATGCAAAGAACATTTGCCAAACTCCTAATGAATAGTTAATTTTTAATAATCTTAATGAAAGCCATTTCCTATTTACTTAAGAGAATTCAACAGATGAAAAACTTTTCAAGAGAGATATCTCATCATTTTAAAAAACATTTTTAGTCTTCATTGTCCAAAAATAAACTATTAGAGAATTATTTTTATAATAGAATTTTAAGTTTTTCTCTGTGATCCAAGATGTGCAAATTCAATACTCATATGCAAGCATTATACACTAGAGATGGTCACAATATAGATTTAATCCCATTTAAAATAAACAAATGTCTATATTTCCATCAATACCAGTGTCTGAGAGGTGCACCAATTTTCTGTCCTTTAACTCCAGAGCAGAACTCAGGTTCACTTCTTGACATTTCTTAGCTCTTTCAGGTTTTATCAGACTTGTAGACGTTGAGGGGGTAATACGTGTTTCGGCTTCAACAGAGTTTTTCTCTAAGGATGCAGCTCCATCTTTCAATCCACATTAAAAGAAACATCCATGAGTCCATAATTCACTTATTAATCTATAGTCTGAGTTCTTGCTACAATTAGAACATTTTAAATTCATCATAGCATCATATGGTTGTTGATAGTAGCCATTGAGTTAACTCTGATTCATGGCAATTCCATATAAAACAGAATAAAACATTGTGCAATCATGCCCCATCTTCACAATTGTTTGTATGCTTGAATTCATTGTTGCAGCCACTGTGTATTTGGGGTGCCTTCCAACCTAGGGGCCTCATCTTCTAGCACTATGCTGGACAATATTCTCTTGTGAGCCACAGCATTTTCATTGCCTAATTTTCATAAGTATATGAACAGACTTTTTCCCCCCACTAGTCTTTCTTAGTCTTTAAGTGCCACTGAAAATTTGTCCATGGCAGTGACCCTGAGGGTATTTGTAATACCAGTATCATAGCAACATGCAAGCCATCGCAGTATGACTGACTGGCAGACAAGTGGTGGTAGGATATTCTAGTGAGTCTTATTTCTAACGAAATAAAAATTATCAATTACATTATTGCACAGTAAGTGCTATTATTGAGAACACAGAAGAGCAAAGGACAAATACTGTTTGCAGGAATCATAAAAGGATGTTGCAGAGACAATATTTGAGATAATTCTTTGTTTAGTTAATTCCTACTTATCCTTGAAAGATTTAAAAAAAAGAAAAAATCTCACTGTCTTTGAGTCGATTCCAACTCATAGTGACCCCTCCTTGGGTTTCCAAGGCGATATCACTATGGAAGTAGATTGCCCAATCTTCCTTCCGAGGAGTGGCTGGTGGGTTTGAATTGCCAGCTGTCTGGTTAACAGTCAAATACCTTAGGCACTATGTCACCAGAGCTCCTTGAAAGGTAAGAGTTAAGTAAACCAAACCAAACCCACTGACATCAAGTTTGTTCTGACTCATAATGACCCAATAGTACAGAGTAGAAGTACTGCATAACGTTTCCAAGGCTGTATATTTATAGAAGCACTGCCACATCTTTCTTCCACAGAGTAGCTGGTGGGTTTGAACCACAGATCTTTTGGTTAACAGTCGAATGTTTTAACCATTGTGCCATCAGGGCTTGAAAAATTTAACTAGGCAAAAGATATGGTAACAGTAAAGCAAATGAAAGGAATAGCATATGCAAAAACATCCTGGCATGTTTGAAGAATGATTAGTGGCTGGAGCAGGATGTTCACAGTGATAAGTGTTGGGTAGAGGGACGATTCTATAAAATTTATTCCAAGGCCTGGAGTTTGAGAGAAATGACAAGACAAAGAGGAATGTGGTTATAATGGGAAGAGAAGTTAACCAAGGGCAAAACTCCAATGGCAGAGATTACATTGCCAGATTTTAGCCAAAAGTGTTTTTAGTAGACTCTCTACTTTTAGAGTAAATAGCACTTCTGCAAGTTAGACTGAGTGAAATAATTTCTGACATCTGACTCATCATGTATCAGTCATATTTTACCTGCCTTTTGAATCTCTGAGCAAAGAATGGGCTTGATTAATAGTACATAATTCATTTTCAATTTTTTAAAATAAATTAATATCTTAGAAAAACAACAATGTATTTAATAATTATTACTACTCATTTTAAATGTATTCCAGAAGACAGATTCACTGCTAATGTTATATTCACAATCTTGTAAAGTAAGAAAATTTTATACCCTCATTTTACAGATGAGGAAACTGAAACTTACAGTGATTTAATAACTGGGACCTAATTTGGGTACCATATCTCCAAATCCTATGCTTTAAGCCAGTGGTTTTAAAAATTTACTGATGCCCCAGTCTACCTCCCAGTGGTCCCATCATTTCCCCCTTTCCCTTGCCCAGAGGTTGTGATTTAATTACCTGGAGTGGATCTCAGGTATTGGCCCTAAAATCTCTCCTAGCAATTCTAATTGCAGTTAAAAGTGAAAAACACTGCTTTAAACCTTATCATTGTCTACTATTTTGGAAGATAACACTACAATAAACAATCTTTGTGTTCCCCCCTTGAACTCAATGTACGTAGTGCAATATGGAGTTGTGCAGCATGGCAGGTGTGTGTGAACACAAATTGATCCTCTGAAAAAAAATTAAATATAAGAGATTTAATACATATAATTAATTGGATTGCTTTGTTTATAGTAAAATACCAAAGTCTGGTAAAATTTTCTAACTCTTTCGGGATTATTTGATAGTTCTTAAGAACTTAAAATATGCAATACTTTTATCTCCTCCGAAGGAAGTTTGGGCAATCTACTTCCATAGTGATACTGCCTCGAAAACCCAAGGAGGGGTCGCTATAAGTTGGGTCTGACTCGACAGCAAATAACAACAACAGCAACAACATACTTTTATCAAGAATAAATATAATTAACATATTGTTCTTAATGATTATACATATAATCAATCAATGGAATCATAGATAAAGAATAGTTTAATTTTTGAAATAGAGGTGCAGTGGCATTCACAGAAATATTATTAGGAAAACTCAAAACTCTAGGGGAAAGTAGAAAAAAATAAAGGCATTGAAGGAGGAGAATTAGAATGAACTCTCACTCTCAAAATTTTCAGTTTTCTTACTACTTTTGAAATTTCCTACCTTCATTTGTTCATGAGAGGACCACCTACAGCTGCTGACCAAGTAGAAAAATGGATGAATACTTATGGCTAAACAACAATATTACAAAAAAAACAAACCAAACTCACGGCCAATGAGTCTATTCTGACTTGTAGTGACCCCCATTGGGTTTCCGAGGTGGTGAGTCTTTATGGAAGTAGATTGCTCTGTCTTTCTTCCATGGAGTGGCTGGTAATTTTGAGCCACCAACTTTCTGGTTATCAGTCAAATGCCTTAGGCACTGTGCCACCAGAGCTCCTTAACAAAAATAATGACAGGTCAATCAAAGAATGATTCCACCACTCATCTGTCATTTTGTCATATGTAGTGGCTTGCATGTTGCTGTATTGCTGGAAACTATGCCACTGGTATTTCAAATACCAGGAGGGTCACCCATAGTGGACAGATTTCCATGGAGCTTCCAGACTAAAACAGACTAGTGACCAGGTCCATTTCTGAAAATGGCCACTGAAAACCAAATGAATAGCAAGGAAACATTGTCTGATGACATGTCGGAAGATGAGCCCACCAGGTTGGAAGGCACCCAAACTTTCTGACTGGGGAAGGAAGAATGGGGAAAAGCTGCCTTTTTTAAAACTTAATTTAATTTAATTTAATTTTTTAATTGTGAGTTGGGTGAAGATTTACAGAGCAAATTTACTTTCCATACAGCAGTACACATACACTTTGTCTCAGGACATTGACCACAGTTTACCACAATGCAACAGCTCCCCTCCCACCTCTTCCCTACAGTT
>NW_006921718.1:386383-397803 GCF_000298275.1 Orycteropus afer afer | reverse complement strand
TTTTCTTCCAAAATTCTTCTAAGTTTTTTTCTGTGTTTTATTTTGTCTGTCTCTCAGTCCTTTGAAGATAACTAAATATAATTCTTTTGAATTCCTTATCAGAGAGTTCCAATGCTGCTTCTTCCACAGGGATGTGTTCTGAGTCTGTAACCTGTTCCCTCATTTCTACCACTTTATCTTGCATCTTTGTGTGGACTGTGATTGTCTGTTGTCTCCGAGGCATCATGGTGTTGTATTAACATCTCTGTTAATTGTTTGTGAAGAGCAGCTAAGGGTGGTTCAGGCTCTTCTTGGTGGTTTTTTATCATTAGCCCATTGGTGGAGAAGGAGGTTCTGGCTCTTGCTTAGTAAGTGAAGTTGCAGGAGGTGTGGTTGTACTTGTATCTTATGGAGACTGTTTTTGTCTCCCACTCAGGCAAAAATTATAATTAAATAACCTTCATAAAAAGTAAAAGCACATGGACAAAAAATACACTCTGAAATCACACAGGAGCAGTAACCTAAAAAAAGATAAAGTGGAGAAAAGAAGAAGAAAACAGGTAAATATGCAATATCTGGGGATAGATTACTAAGAGAAAAAAGGTAGAGAAGAAGAATAATGAAGAAAGAAAACAAACCAATAAACAGAAAACTAAAAAAAAAAAAAAATAAGAAGGTGTAAACTAGAACCTTTTCAGTTGTGTAGTGAAGGTCCAGAGAGTTCTTGGAGTTACTGGAAAACAGAACCTCTTCTTAAGCTCTTGGAATCTGGTAGAGCACTGTCTCTTTAGGTTGTCTCTAGCTGCTGTCTATGTGTTGATTTCTTTTGTCTTGGTTTTATGGTTTAATATTTTGAAAAGATGAAGCGGGTGTGTTTTATTTTATTATTGATTCAGGTGTGTTGGGTCGTTCTGCTGTTTTCTTTTTGATGGTGGAATCACTGTGTGTAGTGTGGATATGTGTTTCTGTTTTTTGTAAAGAGGGTTTAGAGTTCGAAGTGGGAGGTTTTATGGTAGTTGTCTGAATATGGCTTCTTCTATGAGTGAAGTTATTGGTGGAGAAGGTGGGAGCAGAAGAAGGAAAGCTTGGTGTTGCTAGGGTCAGTTTCTAGGGCTTTGAGCACGCTATTATTGATGATGTATTTATTTTCAAGACCATGGCTCAACCTCAGGTAAGATTCCTATTGTTAGAGGGTCACACATTCCCGCCAATTTCAGGCACACTGAAAGACCCCACCCCCGCAGCCCCACAGCACCAAAGCATGGCTCCAAGGCAAAATCTGTGGGACCATGCTCAGCTGTGGTTTCTTTGCTCTCTGTGTCCCATCTTCCCGCAGTGCTGATGCAATCCTGCCAGACCAGTAATGTTCAGCTCTGGAGTTTGTCTGCGATACCACCCACCTGCGGTGCCAAAGATCCACACAATTTTAGGTGTGGTGGAGTCTGGAGAGTACTTGCTAGTGACCTGCAGTCCCGGTAACTGTGGCAAAGAAAAGCACGGTGTCTCCCAGTCTGACCCAAGCCTGCTCTGTGATCCATTGGGAGGGGAGGGAGCTAGCCTTTCTGGCGCAACAGTGAGATCTCCGTCTGAACCTCAGCAGTCATTAAAAAGACAAGAAAGGAAGAGAAGACCAAAAAGGATGTCTGAGGTAACTCTGAACCTTGCTATTAAACATAGAGTAGCTAAAGCAAATGGAAGAAACAATGAAGTAAAATAACCAAACAAAATATTTCAAAGGGTATTTTGAGTAGACAAAGTTAAATATTATAACGAAATGTGAAAATACCCACAGATACAAAACCAAAGAGAAAGAACATACTTGGCATTTCTCAAGCTGAAAGAATTGAAGAAAAAATTCAAACCTCGGCTTGTAATATTTAAGTGTTGTATGTGTAAAATATTGACTGATGCAGGAAACACCAAAGAAGATGGAAGAAATACACTGAGCCAATATACCACAAAGTATTGGTTGACATCCAACCAATTTAGGAGGTAGCATATAATAAAGAATTGATAATATTGAAGGAAGAAGTCCAAACTACACAGAAGGAATTGGCAAAAACAAGACTCAATAAATTGATGGTTACACATTGAGATGTTACAATAAATGGATGCAGTGCTGGAGGTACTCACTTATTTATGCCAAGAAATTTGGAAGACATCTACCCGGCCAATCAACTGGAGGAGATCCATATTTGTGCCCATCCCAAAGAAAGGTGATCCAATAGAATGTGGAAGTTATCAAACAATATTATTAATACTACACACAAGTAAAATTTTGGTGAAGATAATTAAAAAATAGTTGCAGTACTATATTGACAGAGAACTGCCAAAAATTCAACTTGGAGTCACAACAGGGCATGAAACAAGAGATATCATTGCTGATGTCAGATGCATCTTGGCTGAAGGCAAAGACTACCAGAAAGATGTTTACCTGTGTTTATTGATTACATAAAGGCATTTGACTGTGTGGATTGTAACAAATTATGGAGAAAACTGTGAAGAATGGGAATTCCGGAATACTTAATTGTGCTCACAAGGAAACTGTACCTAGACCAAGAGTCAGTCCTTTGAGCAGAACAAGGGGACACCATTTGGTTTGAAATCAGGAAATGTGTGCATCAGGGATGGATCCTTTCCCCACATTTTTTTAATCTGTATGCTGAACAAATGATCTGAGAAGATGGAATATATAAAGAATAATGCAGTGTTGGGATTATAGGAAGATTCATTAATAAACTGTGATATACAGATGACACAAGCTTTCTTGTTGAAAATGAAGAAGAGTTGCAGTACTTACTGATAAAGATCAAATGCTAGAGCCCTCCATAAGGATTACACATCAACATAAAGAAAATTAAAATCTTACAAATGACCAATAAGCAACATCATGATAAATGGAGAAAAGACTGAAAATTATTCAGGATTTCATTTTACCTGGATCCAAAATCAATGTCTGTGGAGGCAGCAGTCAAGAAATCAAAGATGTATTACATTGGCCAAATCTGGTGCAAAAGTCCTCTTTAAAGTGTTAAAGAGGAAAGATGCCATTCTGAAGACTCAAGCGCAACTGACCCAAGCCATGGTGTTTTCAGTAGCCTCATGTGCATGTGATAGCTGGACAATGAATATGGAAAACCAAAGAATACTTGATGTCTTTGAATTGCGGTGTTGGTGAAGAATATTGAATGTACCATTAGCTGCTAGAGGAATGAACAAGTCTGTTTTTGGAGGAAATATAGCTAGAATGCTCCTTAAAAGTGAGAATGGCCAGATTTTGTCTCTAGTACTTTGTGTATGTTGTCAGAAGATACCAGTCCCTGGAGAATGATATCAAGTTTGGTAAAATAGAGGGTCAGAGAAAAAAAGGGAAGGTCCTCAATAAGATGGATTGACACAGTGGCTGCAATTATGGGCTCAAGCATAACAGTGATTGTGACCATGACGCAGGACCAGGCAGTGTTTTGTTCTGTTGTGCATAGGGTTGCTATGAATTGGAGCCAACTTGATGGCACCTAACAACAAGAACAACAAATCAAAGGAGGGCCAGGACAGAACTAGGCTGAATATCTCCAGGCAGAGTTGACTAACTCTTCTGTGGTCCAGGGAGGTTGAAATGTGACCCATCAGATGACATGCAGGAGATTCCTGAATGATGATAGTAGAAACAGTATCAGAGCAATACAAAATTTGCTTTTATAGAAAGAGAATGGACAATTAAGAAAGACAGTCCAATCTAGCTTGCTAATTCACTAGCTGTGTGGCTTTGGGTAACATATTTAACATCTTTGAACTTGAATTTGCTCATCTGTATAAAAAGGAGGCAATGATACTTCTGTTACAGGGTTTATGGGAGCTCCTAAATGTGAAAGTTCTTAGCTCAAGACCCCTTACTGATTTTCTTCTTCACTTTGGCTTCACCTGAAAGACAGTGGAAATGAAAGCAGAAAAAACAGAGAATGGTATCTGTGGTGGTGGAAAGTCAAAGGGAAGGTGATTTAATGTGGAGCACTGTGGCAGGTCTTGTAGCCCCTCTTATAGCCAGAATAGCATACAATCAGGAGTCTATGAACAGCATAAATAGTTAAGTAGTCAACCACTAATTTAATGGTTGGCAATTTGAACCCATGCAGAGACACCTTGGATGAAATGCCTAGTGATCTACTTCAAAAAAGTCATAGCCTTGAAAACCCTATGGAGCTGTTATACTTTGCAAACATGGGGAGATTTCCTTTCTTCTTCTTCTTCTTCTTTTTTTTTTTTTTGAGCATGCAATAAATTCCATGTTTGCAAAAAGAAACCACCACAGCAATGCTGCAGCTACTTTCTGCACTGGGAAGAGTTCAGCTCGCCCTGCTTTCAGCAGGATCAGCTCTATGCTCTATAGGGTCTCACAGACATGCTCCAGTCACTTCATTTTCTAATGCTGCTGTCTGAGTTTTCATTTAATTAAGAATGCTGACCTTTAGAGGGAGAGTTTTTTTTTTTTCTCTTCTTTTAGCTTAGCTTACCATGATCCTAATGGAAGCTGAAAATCTGATGGTAAAGAGGGCCATGTTTTCACTGACAAGACTCACATTGTTCCCATCCCAACAAAGAAATTAAATCAGTGCAATTATAGATCCATAAACCAAAACCCCTTTCAGATACATCTGAAGTCAAGTAAATGACTAGTTGGAAACAGTAGGAAATGAAAGATAAGCCCTAGAGAAATGTACATCAAAATGAATATCCGATGTACCAAGGATCTGAGTCCCTAAGAACACATATCCTTGTAATTAGACTTTATCCAAAGCAAATTAAAGTCAGATCTTTCCTCAATCCTTTAAACCTCTGGATCTGGAAAAGTAACTACTTTAAGCCTCTATTGTGTACCGCATTTGTAGAATTCTGTAGATGATCCTTCAATGGCACAAACGGTTGGCACTACTAACCAAAAAATTGGCGGTTCAAATTCACCCAGCAGCTCAGCAGAAGAATGGCCATTTGACCTGCTTCCTTGAAAATTTACAGATAAGAAAACCCTATGGAGCAGTTCTACTCTATAACACGTGGAATCACCATGAGTTGGAATTGACTTAACAGCAATAGTTTTAATTTTGGGGTTTTTGGTAGATAGAATGGCCAATAAAGCAGTAAAACAGGAGATAGTGACCAGTCACGGTGAATACTGTGGGACTTGGCGCCACATGTTCTGCATTTTTCAAAGGTTGATGACGTTGTTTGTTGCCATTGAATCTATTCTGACTCATGGAAACCCCATGAGTGCAGTGCAGAACTACTCCATACCTTGGAAGGAAGACTATTGACAATTTTTGCCATAGAGATACCACCTTGGAAACCCAAGGAGGGTTTGCTATGAGTTAGAACTTACTAGACAGCAGTGAGTTTGTATAGTCTTTTGGAAGTAAATAAGCATAACTTTGGATGGGTTAAAACTGCCAATCTTTTGGCTAGTAGTTGAGCACTTAGAATTTGTACTACTCAGGCAGCCTGATGATGATTTATTTATTAGCAAGGTCAAGGGTACCTCCAAGCACTGGTGGAGCTGGAGGATAATCTGGCATTTGCTCTGCCCTGGATTTATCCTCAAGATTCCTTGAGTCAGTATATGCTTAGGAGAGTTCATGAGTACCTTCTGTGACCCTAAGTATACTAGCTAGTACCCCAATGTTTATGTTCTTTTTCCTTGGTACTATTTTTTGCCTTTCTATTAGGAAATACATTTTTTTTTCTTTGTTGAGACTACTCACCTGAAATGAATGAAATTTTGTAAAATAGAGCTCCCTCATGGTTGCACCCTGCCAGTTTTTGATGACTGAAAGAGTGCACCATTATCATGAAGTAGATAATATCACACTGGTACAGCTCACTGGGATGGTAAGCTTTTGCTCCAAGAACCAGTAATAATACCCTTTTCCAAGTTTCACCCAATTAGTTCACAAGTATTTTCTAGTCAACTTTCTTAGGTTTATTGACAAAACAAAATTACAACTTCTGTAATGGAACAAAGTAGTGAGTGCTGAGAAATTCTGAGTTTAGTGTCTCCTCAATTGTGAGCATTTTACCCGTGTACTCTGACAGTGGCCAGACTTTGTCTCACTTGCTTTGCTCATGTTGTCAGAAGGAACCATTCCTTGGAGAAAGATCTCATGTTTGGTAAAGTGGAGGATCAACGAAGAAGGGGAAGGCCCTCAATGGGATAGATAGACACAGTGGATGTGACGATGGGCTCAGGTATAGCAGGGATCGTGAGGCTGGCACAGGATCAGGCAGTGTTTTGTTCTGTTGTGCATAGGGTCACTATGAGTCAGAGATGACTTGATGGCACCTAACAACAACACCACCACCACTCTGACTGTAACAAGTGAGTATTAGTGGCAAGGTAGGAGACATCAATCCCTTGCTTTTGAGGGTTTCCAAATATTACAAAGATAATAGAACTGGCAAACAAACAAAAAAAAGTAAAATATGAGTGAGATCTTTGGATACAGAGTACTAGTTATGCCCTTTACCACATTATTATATCCCCTGATTTCCTTGGCAGTATTAGTATAGACAAAAAATTAGCATTACTTTCCCAAGTGTATTCCCACTGACTGAACAGAGAGAATATTTCTCATTTTATTAATCTAATAGCCTTGCTCTAGGTGTCAGCATTATTTTAAAGAAAGAAGAGGTCAAAGGGCTAGGAGGCAGTATATAGTATTTCAGACCTTTTTCTACCATCCCACTGTCTTCCCACCCTTGGGTGTTTTCTATCCATTGGAAATGACTCTACTTAAGGTCACATAATTTGCCATACATGTGAATGAACTGTAGAAAGGAGGATCTGTAAATGCAATTTTTTTTGTACCAATTGCTAAATACACACTTACCCTCTACCCATACACCTATCATGTACATATGCTTTCATTTTAATATATCTACAAAATAAAAGTTATTTTTCATCTTTATGCTCTAATAATAATAGATTTCTTCTTCAACTCAGTTCATTATATATGGTAAACAAAATTCTAGGTCAAACAGTAATAGTTAAATCTTGTTAGTCCCTTCTTCCAACAACAGTGATAGGAAAGATTGTATTTTTATTTGAGATGACCAGAACAATTTCATAAATTCTCATGCAGGATAATAAGTCATTGTATGTATTGCAGCAGAAATAATATGTGCCCTCAGAGAGGGTGCCAGATGAAAGGAGTACATATCCTTTATAAAGGGCACTGTGGAGAATTTCTATAAATGCTTTAACTTTTATTTTTAGTATGATAGCTATTATCTGATACAAGAATTTGTCCTCTTTTCCGTCTTACATATCCTTTTTATTTTTTCCTGATATTAACAGCATCTGTAGTGTTTTCTTCAGTTGATGTTATGATCCATATGGCCAATATAGCACAATGCCTGTCAGTTACCTAAATCCTCCCAAGGAAAACAATTTTGCACACACCTCCTTATGCATCATCTTAGTTCTTACTTCATTTTTCAGGTGGAAGACCTGTGAAGCTGAATGAAGCTGGAAGCTATCATTGCCATCCCAACACTAGTGACATTAGTCTCCTCTTCTGGGAATCAGCTGCCATCTATTTAAAATATACATTTTAGTGAATGTGTGCCATATATTTGCTAAATGGAAAGTCTTTTAGTAGAATGAGGTAGTCTTTCTAACAATAGCATATTGCCCTAAAATATAAAGGTTAAAATTGAGTTTACAGAGAATTGTAAATGAGGGATCAGGATGCTACAGTGAAATTCTTTTCTTCAGTGTTTGCGTAATTGCCAGATTAACAATAGCCAGAGGAGGGGGCAACTGTTAAGCCTTCCTGATAATAGCTGAAGGTGATTTTGAGTGTATATAGAACACACAGCTGTAAAATCAGATCTCTATATATTTTCCTTGACTGATTTTCTTTATAAATTAGAATTGTTGATTTATAAAAATAAATGTCCTATTTCTTCCTTCCCTCCCTTTTTCTCCCCATTTCTTCTTGCATTAAAAACACAGACACACATGTGTGCACACACACATGCACACACACATACACAAAAAACAAACAAGTATGTCATTTAATGGGAGCTCTGGTAGCATAGTGCCTAAGGAACTTGACTGCTAACCAGAAGGCTGACAGTTCAAACCCACCAACCACTCCCCGAAAGGAAAGTTGGGCAATTTAGTTCTGTAATGATACTACCTTGGAAACCCAAGGAGGGGTGGCTATGAGTCAGGTCTGACTCCATGGCAGGTAACAAAAACACGTGGTTTAATTTCTTAATCCAATCCATACAGTTCCTTTCATCTGGAAGGAAGGGTATGGGAAGGGAGAGAGAGAGAGAACAAGAGGCAGAAGCCAGTGGCAGAGTGTGAAACGTGGCAATACGCTATTTAACACAGTGCATATTTACAAGAAGACAGAAAAGATTGACGTCAAAGGAGAGAAGGAGTATTCTGTGGGTACACCTAAGGAAAATAATAGAGTAGGATGGAGCAAAATATGGCACAAACTCTTTATTTCCACCGAAATTATAACAAATAGTTATAGATTCTCTCTTTACTATTTGGTTATTTGAAACAAACAAACAAACAACACACTGTCATAGAGTCGGATCCTATTCACAGAGAACCCTCCTTGGGTTTCTGAAGTGGTGTCACTACGAAGTAGATTGTCCAACCTTCCTTCCTGGGAGTGGCTTGTGGGTTTGAACTGCCAGCCTTCTGGTTAGCAGTAAAATGCCTTAGGCACTACGCCCCCAGAGCTCCTCTATTTGGCTATAAATGGTGGTAAAACACACTCACAGGTCTTATAAAAGCAAGGGACATTTGTTTCCACAGCACTGAGCTGGAATTTCCATTGTACTAGGTAGGTAATATTATAGCTGTGTGTTTAGCTGCCTGTCTCCCACAGACCACTGGCGTGAATGGTCTTTGGCTTACTCAACTTGATTTTCCCACAGGCAGCAGAGAGCCTGGCACATAATATTCACCTAACAGATGCTTTTTAAATGTTTGAAAAATTGGGTCAAACTAAATTGTTCTACAACTCTAGATAAGAGGACATAGTTCAAGTGCAAGGCCTGGGAGTTACTCCAAGAGGTAGTCCTGCATTTGATAAGAATGTTTTCTGCATTACTGGGCAGGGAGTATGGGAAGAAATTTCCCCAACAACAACAACTCAGCATAAGGGAATAAATATAGACCACCAAAGAGAAAAACATAAGAATTCATGTAGAAAGACTGATGAAAATAAGAAATCAAGGACAGAAGAAAAGTTAAGTTAAGTTAGTGAGAGTGGGAGCTTCAAGAAGATAATGACAGAAGGGAAATCCTTGGAAACATACAATACTCCAAAGTGAGAGGATAATTTGGAGTGCATTTTTCCAATGTGTGCCATCATTTGAGAAGGTAAAAACATCAGTTTACATATCCATGGCCACATAGTATAGCCATTTAAGAAAAAACAAGGAAACCTTTTTAAAATATTGATTCCAGAGTTTCATTTCCTAGCATTCTGATTTAATAGAGCTCACAAAGAACATATAAATATTAAGAGGTATTATAGATGATTCTAATACCAGCCAAGTTTGGATCTCCTGAATTCTTCTATGATGTGTCTGCTTATACATAAGCAAAAGTAGTCATGAATTCTGTACATGTCAGGGTTCAAAGAGAACAAATCATGTAAAAATGCAACAATTAATTAAATGAGGCACACTTTCAATCAAATTTAGGTAAGTAAAGATAGGCTCAAAGATTATTATAAGGCAGTTTTTATTTTTATTATTTTATTTTGATTATTTACAAGGAAGTTTTTAAGAACTAATTTTTTTCCCCAAGACAAGTTAATACAAGTATTTAAACAACTTCAAAAAGGTAATTGATAGGAAGATACAGAGAAGTGCACAAGAGGTACATGTGACAAACATAAACCCTTTTACATACACCATACTGCATTATCAGTAATAACAAACATTCATCTATGGGTAGAGATGTAGGTAAACAGGCTGAATAATAAAGTATGTCTAGGCAAAAGGCAGTATACTCATGACCATATATAAGTTTGGCAGGTGATATTTCTACATTTGTATGTGCTATACGAATGCCCATACATATAATAAAGCTAACAGGGTACAATCTGTTAGTCACAGCCAATCACCCTGAGGGAGCAAATTGTTGTGCCTGTGGGCTCAGGACCATGGTTGCAGGGGACGTCAAGTTCAATTGGCATAACATACCACATAAATACACTGTTCTATGTTCTACTTTTGTGAGTAGAGACTAGGGTCTTAAATGCTTGCAAGTGGCCACCTAAGATGCAACAATTGGTTTCTCCTCATCTGGAGCAAAGAAGAATGAAGAAAACCAAAGATAAATGGAAACAATTAGTCCAAGGAACTAGTGGACCATGAGAACCTCAGCCTACATGATCCTGAGACCAAAAGAACCAGATGGTGCCTGGCTACCACTGCCAACCATGAGGAAAAGGAGTGTAGGTGATCCTGGAGAGAGTGGAAGAAAAATGTAGAACAATATCCCAAATCATAAAAAAGTCTAGGCTTACTTGTCTAATGGGAGCTCTGGTGGCATAGAGCCAAAGGCATTTGACTGATAACCAGAGGGCTGGCAGTTCAAACCCACTTACCACTCCTTGGAAGGAAGGTTGAACAATCTACTTCCAGAGAGATACTGCCTTGAAAACTCAAGGAGGGGTTTCTTAGAGTCGGATACAACTTGACAGCAGTGAGTTTGGTTTTGATTTTGGTTTTGGTTACTTGTCTGATAGAAACTGGTGAAATCCCTGAGACTATGGCCTCTTGTCACCCTTCGGGCCTGGAATTGAACTCACTCCCATGACTTCCAGCCAAATGAGAGACAGGTGTATAAGATGAGCATTTATACCAGGAAGGTACACTCCTTAGAACAACCAATCGTGGGAGATCAGAAAGGCAGTATTTGTACAGGGAGATGGCTCAGAGGGTAGGAATGCATAGGAATGAAGGACAAAAGGAAAAGTTAACCATAGAGAGGAAGAAAGCTTTTACATTACAGGGATGGCAATCTACGTCATGTAACAAAATGTGTCTGAACTGTTGCATGAGAAATGAATTAGCTCTGTAAACATTCACCCAAATCACAATTGGAAAAAAAAAAAGAGAGAGATAACTAATTACAAAAACGGCAAGGAGGCCACATGTTCTGACCTCCTCTAATCTCGCAAGGGGAAGACAGGGTTACCAGCAATAACCCAAGGCCTATTACTGCCAGGCCAGACATGTTGCCTCCCTCCAGCCCTTTCTCTAACCGTTCCTCCCAGAGCACCCACCACCTCTCTCCTGGGTTCGATAATTCGCTGCAGTGGCCACACAGAACTCACAGATTACAAGGTTTATTAGGGAAGCGCCAAGCTACAATTTGCATTCAGGAAAAAATGCTCAGTCTCTCTCTC
>NW_006921718.1:385294-386103 GCF_000298275.1 Orycteropus afer afer | reverse complement strand
ACTCCAGGTGGACACCTTCAGCAATCAGGAGCTCCTCAGTTGCTCATAGCAAATTCCGCCTTGGAGTTTACAAAGACTTATGGGTAGAAAAGCCACACAAAGTAATTTACTACACTGCACTAATCAAAGTACTACTCAGAGAAGTTAAGAGACTTGGTAAAGATCAAACTGCTAACAAGGAATGGAAACTTTTCAAAGTTTTCAATTAAAATAACAATAATACAAAAATATGACTTAATGTAAGGCAAAGTTTTAAGTATTAGAATTCATTCACTATTATACGTTTTGGTTAGCAGTCAAATGCCTTAGGCAGTATGCCACAAGAGCTCCCACGTTGTTTTTTAGGAAAGTATTATTTTCATTCTGTACTTCATGTTTAGTCATTCTCTACTCATCTTTTTCCTTCATAAATTCTCTGGAGAACTATCCCCATATTCTGTGCAATCCTTTACTCCTAGATATAGACTGTAAATGGGCACTGAGGAGAAGTAGCTTGGAGTCATGGAAAATTCATGGCCTGCCTTTAGATCAGATAGATCTGAGCTAAATCTTGACTTGGCCATTCATAGCAGAATGACCTTGGAAATGTTCTTTTAACCTCTCTGTAGTACAGTGGTTTCATCGGGGGTGGGGTGGGTGGGGGAAACAAGATTAGTTCCAAGCTGTGAGGACTACTTAGATATTACACTGATGAAAAAATCATATTGATTTTTAATTACTGTTTTCTTTTCTTTTCTCTCTCTTCCTTTCATTTCTTCTATCTATCTATCTATCTATCTATCTATCTATGCATGTATGTATGTATGTAT
>NW_006921718.1:375173-381774 GCF_000298275.1 Orycteropus afer afer | reverse complement strand
TCCCTTCAAGCCTCAGGGGTCCAGGATTATCTTCTGTGTCTGTGTTAATTGGTTTCCCTTTTCTTTGTTGAAGAGGGTCTGTTCAGTCCTTCTGCCTAGTCTGCCATCTTGCCGAATCTGCCTCCCTTTCATTTCTTCTTATTTATTTCCTTCCAGCATGTGATACATAGCCTCTGTCTCTTTTCCTAAGCATGAATAGATAAAAAGTGATTGAGGATATGGCAAAGAGTTTCCCACATCAGGTCTTCTCTGTCTAGCTTTTCCCACTCACGTGGTGCATGTCCCTCATCTGCTTTCATTGTTAACTTCTTCGAAGGGAGGTGCATCTATAAATAAATTACAGAAAAGAGACATCTTATTATCTATTGGAAAGACCAGAAGGTTTGGACACTATATATTCAATACTTAAGTTTTATCTTTATATTTCAGCAGCTTTCAGATACCCACATCTGTAGATTTAAAAATTCTATTTATAGGAAATATATTTAGGAAGTTTTCAGAAGTGCTAAAAAAATTACATGTGTTAAGGGGATAAGCATAACATTACAGGCAGATCTATTCCTAACTATGTCTTTAAAAGTTGGACCTTGGCAACCAAGGTATTACTTGTATTTTAAATGGAAAGAATTAATTAAATAAATATATAACTGGAAGTTCAACATTGGGGAAATTTAAAATTAAATCACAACTTATCCGTATAATGTGTTTGTTTGTTTTTAATCATCAATATGTTGTTAAAAACCAAAAAAAAAAAAAAAAAAAAAACAAATTCACTGCCATCAAGTTGATTTGACTCATAGTGACCACACCTTGGGTTACTGAGGTGGTATCTCTATAGAAGTAGATTGCCCTATCTTCCTTTCAAGGAGTGGCTTGTGGATATGAACTGCCAGTCTTCTCTTAGCAGCCAAATGCTTAAGGCACTATGCCAGTTATCAAGTCAGTTCTAACTTATAATGACCTTTGCACAACAGAACGAAATATTTGCCATCCTGACAATTGTTGCTTTGTTTGAGCTGACTGTTGTAGCCCTGTGTCAATCAAAGACAGAGTCTCTTTCTTTTTCAGTGACTCTGTACTTTATCAAGGATAATGTCCTTCTCCAGGTGTTAGTCCTGCCTCATAACATGTTCAAAGTATGTGAGACAAAAATCTCATTATTCTTACTTCTAAGGAGTATTCTGGCTGTACTTCCTCCAAGACAGATTTATTATTCATTTTCCTGGCAGTCCATGCTACATTCAATATTCTTTGCCAACATCAAAATTCAAGTAAGTCAATTCTTCTTCAGTACAATATTTAGGAAAATTGTTAGTAAAAAGGGAAATATGTTTATGATATCATAATAAGAAAATGTAAGGTACAATATAGTACATATTCTTTAATCTCCAATGTATAAGACAATGTTTAAAAACTGAATATGCCCAAATGATAGCTCTGGGGTGATAAGATTGTTTTATGAAATTTATGAATTTGGTGTCTTGGAATCTTTTTTAATGTGAAGACACTGTGCAATGTACAATGCCAGGAAGAGATAATGGACATGGGTTGGAGAGGTACAGATGGACCCAATCCTGGTAAGGACCTCTGAGGCTACTTAGTAATTCCAGGCTGCAGAAAAATCTAACCACTCCTAACTCAAGCTACATACGCAGCCAGGAAAAGCTAAGATTCTTTGTTATTTCCCCTAATATTTTAAAAAATAATGAAATATTCAAACACACGAAATGTATGAAACATAGTAAGTGAAACCATTAAATAATAATAAGCTTTAATAAATCTTATTTTTGCATATTTGCTTCAGATACTTTTCATTTTGCTTTTAATATTTTAAATCCTGCTTGTAGACTTCTAATGATCTACTTCCTCTCACTGATCTTGGTCTTCTATCTTTCTCTCTCTCCCTAGAATAAACTGCTATATTTAATTTAGTTTTTATAATTTCATGCACATTTTATAATTTTAATACATAATATATATACATATGATATACATATGTATGACTACATATACATAAATAATATGTATTTTGCTTTGTATGTTTTCAAACTTCGTCATTGTTAGATGCCATAGCATCAACTCCTACTCATAGCAATGCTATATAAACACAATGAAACACTGCCAGGTCCTGAGCCACGCTCACATGTTTGAGTCCATTGTTACAACCACTGTGTTAATCCCTCTCTTTGAGGCTATTCCTTTCTTTTGCTGACTCTCTCATTTACCAAGCATGCATGATGTCTTTCTCCAAAGACTGGTTCTTCCTGATAACATGTCCAAAATCAGTGAGATGAAGTCTGGCCATCCTTGCTTCTAAAGAGTGTTGCAGCCATACTTTTTCTAAGACAGATTTGTTTGTTTTTCTGGCAGTCCATGTTGTTGTTGTTATGTGTCGTCAAGTCAGACCCAACTCATAGTGACCCTCCTTGGGTTTCTGAGGCAGTATCACTACGAAAGTAGATTGCCCCATCTTCCTTCTGAGGAGAGGCTGGTGAGTTTGAACTGCCAGGCTTCTGGTTAGCAGTCAAGTGCCTTAGGCACTATGCTACCAGAGCTCCCAGGCAGTCCATAGTATATTCAATATTCCTGACAAATACCATAATTCAAATGCATCAATTTTTCTTCAGTCTTTCTTATTCATTGTCCAGCTTTCACATGAATATGAGGCAAATGAAAATATCATGGCTTAGTTTAAGTACACTTAGTCCTTAAAGTGATGTCTTTGTTTCACAATGCTTTATAGAGCTCTTTTGCAGGAGATTTGCTCAATGAAATGTTGTTGCTTTCTTAACTGCTGCTTCTATGGGTGTTGATTGAGGATCCAAGTAAAATGAAATCCCTGGCAACTTCAATCTTTTCTCTATTTATTGTGATGTTTATTTTGTCTGGTTGTAAGGATTTTTGTTTTCTTTATATTGTGGTATAATCCATGCTGAAGGCTTGTCTGTGATCTTCATCGCTAAGTGCTTTAAGTCATCTTCACTTTCAGCAAAAAGGTTGTGTCATATGCATATCATGATTTGTTAAGGGGTCTGACTCTAATCCTGATGCCACATTTTTCTTCATCTAGTACAGCTTCTTAGGTTATTTGGATTATTTGCTCAGCATACATATTATATAAGTATGGTGAAAGGATACAACCCTAACATATGCTTTTTCTGATTTTAAATCACACACTATCCCCTTAATTCTGTTTGAATAACTGCCTCTTGGTCTATATACAGGTTCCACATGGGTACTATTAAGTATTTTGGAATTCCCATTGTTTGCAATTTTATGTATAGTTTGTTATGATCCACACAGTTGAGTGCCTTTGCACAGTCAGTAAAACACATGTAAACATCTTTCTAGCGCTCTCTGCTTTCAGCCAAGATTCATCTGACATCAATATTGATATCCCTCATTTCACATCCTCTTCTGAATCTGGCTTGAATTTCTGGCAGTTCTCTTTTGATACATTACTATAGCCCTTTTTTAATTACCTTCAGCAATATTTTACTTGCATGTATCCTGCCTTGTATGGAATCACCTTTGTTTGGAAGGGCATGTGTATGAATCTCTTCCAGTCAGTTGATCAAGTAGCTGTTTTCCAAATTTCTTGACATAATGGATAACATGCTGGATCTGTCCTTCTAGGACTTGATATTTTCACTTAATATGGTCACCATGAGATTTATCTGTATAATGTGTATATGTCTAGGTCATTTTATAACTGATGGTAAATGCCATTATATAGAAATACTGTGAATTGCATACTCATTCTCATGTGGATGTGCATATATCTTGTTTCTAGTTTTTAAGACAAGACTATTTCTTCTCAGCCTTCTTGAGCATATTTCCTTATACACATGTATAGTTGAGGGTTGTGCTCAACTACTGCTTTTCAAAATGTGCTAGTTAACACTGTCACCAAGTTTATGCCTCCACATCATTGCCAACAATTAATTGATTTTGTCCTTCATTTTATATTTTCTCTTCTAATAGGTATAAAACACATTTCTTCCGTGAAATAGAAAATTTGTGATTATTACTAGTGTTAAACCTTTCTGTATATGTTTATTAGCCATTCAGATTCCCTTTTCTAACAGTGCACATACTGTCTTATGTTTCTTTTTCATTGTTTACTATTGCTATATAAACAATCTTTTTGAATTAAGGATGTTGCTACTTTTTGGCTCATTGAGTTACAAATGTATTCTCTCAATATTTGTTGTATATTTTGATGAAGCATATTTTACTTTTAAAATCTGCAAGTTTATCTATATTTTATGAGCTCTTTTTTGGGGGGTGGGTTATGAAGGCAATAAAAGGCAAGGGGGTGGTGTTGAGACTCCTTAGATTTGGAAAAGTTCTCAGCCTGTACAGATGCTGACCATTGCCACCATCTTAGGCTCATCCACCTGTAGTACAGAAAGGGACAAAAGAAGCTCCTCAGGTCAGAAATGTCCTTGAGTTTGTGTTTCTCTTATCCTTTTTAATGCTTGATGAAACTTGTTAGTAGAAAACATGGATATCTGTTAGTTTTCTTTCTGACTTCCTCAAACTAAATTTCAGGTTACTGGGACCCACGACTAAGATGCTTGTATATCTCTTATTCTATTGGCAAATGGCTCTCCTCACATCTATAGGCATACCTTGTTCTATTGAGCTTCACAGACACTGAATTTTTAAAATTAAAAAAAAAAAAAAAACAGAAAGTTTGTAGCAACCCTGCATTGAGCAAGTCTGTCAATGCCATTTTTTTCCAACAGCATGTGCTCACTTTGTGTGTCTGTGGCACATTTTGGTAATTCTTGAAATATTTCAAATTTTCATAATGCTATTGCACACTTAATAGACTATAGTGTAGTTTGAACATAACTTTTTTATGCACTGGAAAACCAAAAAATTAATCTTGCTTTATTATGATGTTCTTTTTATTGTGGTGGTATGGAACTAAGGGTTTCCAAGGTGGTATCCCTATGGAAGTAAATTGCCCAGTCTTCCTTCTGAAGAGTGGCTAGTGAGTTTGAACTGCCACCCTTCTGATTAGCAGGCACATGCCTTAGGGACTATGCCACCAACTTGCTGTCATCTGCTTTTGGCATTGAGAATTATCTAGTGCTTTAGTGAACACTAAGGATTTCTGGTGGCACTGTGGTTAAGGCATTGGGCTGCTAACCAAAAGGGTGGCATTTTGAACCCATTAGCTGCTCCGCAGGAGAAAATAAAGCAGTCTGCTCCTATAAAGATTTATAGTCTTGGAAACCCTATGGAGGTCACTGTGAGTCAGCATTGACTCAATGACAATGTTTTTTGGTTTTGGTTTTGGTTTTTGGTTTTAGTGAACACTATCCTTTCTACCTTCTACTTTATATCAACTGTTGCTTTCTTTACTTTTGTGGATATATTCCTTTTAGTGTGTAAATGTGTGTGTGTGTGTGTGTGTGTGTGTGGTAGTTCAGTTTGTGTGTCAACTTGGCTGGGCCTGGTTGAGTGGCTGGGCAGCTGGTGGTAGTTACTCCTCATGATGAGACTGGTAATCAACTCCATGATGGAATCTACTGTGAGCAGCTGAGTAGCTGCCTAAGGGATGTGGTCTGCTTCCTATATATAAGCAAAAGCCTTGGGGAATGGTCTCTAGCTTGCAGCATGCTTGGACCCTGCATGTAGCTGTATCATTATTCAGCAGCCTTCCATGCTCTGCCAAGCTTGGGACTTACAATGGACTTGAATTAATGGCCTGCCATGTGGTTTGGTAACATCGGGACTGTGCCATTTTATTTGTTGACCTTGGGCTTGTTAGCCTCAGCAGCCAGTAGATGCCTGAGTGAAGAGATGCCTCTAGCTTCAGTGGGCCAGGAGCAAGAGGCAGAGCTAAAGCCCAAGGCTTTGACCCAGCCTCTAGAGCCTGGCACTTTGAACTTGGTCTTAAAGATTCCAAATTTTAGGAATAAGCTCTTGTTTGTTCAAGCCATCCCGTCTGTGGTATATTCTTGTCAGAGTGGCACTAGGTAACCAGAACAATATATAATAGAAAAGCATGTGCCTAGCCTATCTAGCCTACCCTTTTGAATTGGAAGCCATCCTAATCTGGTTTTCATTCTTATTTCATCACTGAAACTGCTATATGCCAAGTGATCTGAGACTATAATTCCATTATTCAATATTGACCATTTGACAGCATCCAGAATAATTTACTTTTTTTTTTTCATTTTTAAAGTTTTCTTTTGTGTGTGTGTGTGTGTGTGATTTGGATGAAAGTTTAGAGCAGATTTACTTTCCATACAGCAGTTCACATACACTTTGTCTCATGACATTGACTACAATTTACCCCAATGCAACAGCTCCCCTCCCACTTCCTCCCGATAGTTACCTCTTCCCTGTGTCTATCCCTCCATGCACTTCTGCCCCTGAGCTATCTCCCTGTGCATAAATACCCCTTCTTTCTCCCATGATTATTCTCTCCAAAGAGTGTATCTACCTCAGGTAAATGTTCAAGTCCTATACCAGTCTTTTGTTTGTCTGGAAGCCACAGGTGTGGGTTCAATTCCAGACCTGAAGGGCAGTTAGGGGCCATAGTCTCAGTGGTTCCACCAGGCTCTATCAGACCAGCAAACCT
>NW_006921718.1:353987-372502 GCF_000298275.1 Orycteropus afer afer | reverse complement strand
ACTTCATCCTTACCAGTTTGGATGCTTTTGATTTACCTTTCTTGCCTTATGGCCCTGGCTAGGGCTTCCAGTACAATCGTGAATAGAAGTAGTGATAGAGGGTAACCTTGTCTGGTTCTTGTTTGCAAGGGGAATAGTTTCAGTCTCTCTCCATTGAGAATAATGTTGGCTGTTTGTTTTGCATATATCCCCTTTATTATATTTAGGAATATGCCTTCTATTCCTATTTTGCTGAGAGTTTTAATCACAAATGAGTGTTGGGTTTTATCAAATGACTTTTCTGCATCGATTGATATCATCATGTGTTTTTTTTTTCTTTATTTTATTTATGTGGTGAATGACATTGATTGTTTTTCTAATGTTGAACCATCTTTGCATACCTAATATGAACCCCACTTAGCCATAATGAATGATTTTCTTGGTATGTTGTTAGAGTCTATTGGCTGGAATTTTGTAGAAGATTTTTGCATCTATATTCATGAGGGATATTGGTCTGTGGTTTTCCTTTTGAGAGATATCTTTGCCTGGTTTTAGTATCAAGGTTATGCTTGCTTCATAAAATGAGTTAGGAAGGATTCCATCCTTTGCTATGTTTTGAAATGGTTTGAGTAGGATTGGTGTGAGTTCTTCTCTAAATATGCGGTAGAATTCTCTGGTGAAACCATCTGGGCCAGGACTTTTTTTTTGTTAGTAATTTTTTGAAGACCTGTTAAATTTCTTCTTTTGTTATGGATCTCTTCAACTTTTCCACATCACTCTGTGTTAGTTTAGGTAAGTGGTTTGTTTCTGGAAATCTGTCCATTTCTTCCAGATTTCCAAATTTATTGAAGTACAATTTTCATAGCATCCTGATATTATCCTTTTGATTTCAGTTGGTTCTGTTGTGATGTCACCCATTTCATTTCTTATTCATGTTACTTGTATTCTCTCCCTTTTTGCCTTTGTTAAATTTGAGAGGAGTTTGTCAATTTTATTAACCTTTTCAAAAAACCAACTTCTGGTCTTGTTGACTTTTTCTATTGTCATTCCATTTTCTGTTTCATTGATTTCTGTTCAAATCTTTATTATTTCCTTTCTTCTGGTGACTGTAGGCTTTTCTTGCTTTTCTTTTTCTAACTGTTGGAGATGTTGATTTAAAGTGTTGATTTTGACCCTTTCTTCTTTTTTATGTGCATTCATTGCTACAAATTGGCCTCTGATCACTGCTTTTGCTGTGTCCCAAAGATTTTGGTCTGTTGTATTTTCATTCTAATTTGATTCAAGGAATTTTTTAAGTTCAATTTTTTTTTCTCCTACTCAGTCTTTCTTAAGGAGAAGGTTGTTCAGTTTCCAGGTGTTTGCTCTTTTTCCACTGATCTTCATTGATGTCTAATTTGATAGGAAGATGCTTTGCAGTATTTCATTGTTTTTAAATTTATTAAGGCAATGTTTTTAAATTTATGGCCTAACATATGGTCTATCATGGAAAATGTTCCCTGTGCACTGTAAAAGAATGCATATTGTGCTATTGTTGGGTAAAGTGCTCTGTAGATGTCTATGAGGTCAAGTTGGTGAATTGTATTGTTTAACTCTTCTGCATCTTTGCTGAGTTTCTTTCCAGTTGTCCTATCTTTCATTGAAAGTGGTGTATTAATATCTCCCATTATGATTGTGGATTCATCTATTTGACTTTTCAACTCCTTTAAACTCTGATTTATGTACTTTGGGGCTCTTTCATTGCATCCATAGATATTTATTATTCTTGTATTTTCTTGTTCAATTGATCCTTTAATCATTATATAGTGTCTTTCCTTGTCTTGTATGGTGGTTTTTTTCTTAAAGTCCATTTGATCTGAAATTAATCACTCCTGCTCTTTTTATGACTGCCATTTGTTTAATGTATCTTTTTCCAACCTTTGGTTCTTAGTCTATTTTTGTCTTTGTCTCTAAGGTGTGTCTCTTGTAGGCAACATTTTGATGGGTTTTGTTTTCTTATCCAATCTGCAACTCTCCATCTCTTGAGTGGTGCATTTAATCCATTAACATTCAGTGTAATTATCAACAAGTATGAATTGGTTGCTGTCATTTTGTTATGTGTTTTTTCATGGTGTCCCTGGTTTCTTTGTTCCATATTATTTTCTGTGCTGAGCTCATTATGTTTATGAATCATCATTTCCTTTGTTATTGTTGTTGTAGTATTTGCTGAATATTTGTACTTTTCCTCTTTTTTATTGTGATGTGAAGGTTTATCATTTTTCTTTGAGGTTACCCTGTGATTTATAATTTTCTCCCTGAGTTTAGCACAGTCCATTCTATCTTGCAACTCTCTTGACTTCCTCACCATTTAGAAATTCTGTAACTACACCCATTTTTTGCTCTTTTTGGTTTGTAATTGTCCTCATTTCCCAATTGAAGTCTCTGGTTCCCTGTTTATAATCTTGTAAGCTTACTTTACTTTGGATATGTCCATAGCTGTGGTTTCTGGGCTACATCATCTTGTGTATTAATGGTTGGTTGTTGTTTGCTATTTTTGGTTCTCTGTTCAAAGGACTTTTTTCAGTATCTCTTGTAAGGTTGATCTGGTTTTAAAAAAATTCCCTAATTTCTGTAAATGTCCTAATTTCACCATCATATTTAAGGGACAATTTTGCTGGGTATATAGTTCTTGGTTGAAAATTTTTGTCTTTCAGGGCTTTATATATACCATCCCATTGCCTTCTTGCTTGCATGGTTTCTGCGAGAAATCAGAGGTTATTGTTACTGGTTGTCCTTTGTAAGTAACTTTTTGTTTTTCCTGTGCTGCTTTCAGGATTCTTTCTTTGTTTTTGGTTTTGAAGAGTTTGATGATGGTATTTCTTGGTGATTTTCTTTTGGGATCTATTCTGTTTGGGGTTCATTGAACTTCCTAATTGGATATATTCCCATCTTTCATCATATCAGGAAGTTCTCTTCGAAGAAACCTTGGACATTTTTGTCTGTGGTTTTATTTGTTTTTTTCTTGTTCTGGAATTCCAGTGACATGTAAGTTTTTTATTCCTATTGATGGTATTCCATATGAACCTTAGGCTTTCTTCATTTTGTTTTGATCTTTTTCCTGACTGATCCCTTTCCAAAGAAGTAATCAGTTATTTGTCTTCAATTTCATTATTTCTGTCTTCTGTTGATTTTATTCTACTCCTTTGCCCTTTCAATGTGTTATCTATTTCTGACAATTTAGTATTAGTGTTCTGGATTTCTATCTGTAGATTCTGAATCATTTCTATTTTTTCATTAATTTTGTCATTTTGTTTTTGTGTTTTCTTCCAAAATTCTTCTCGGGTTTTGTCTGTGTTTTCCTTGATCTGTCTCTCAATTCTTTGAAGATACCTAAATATAATTCTTTTGAATTCCTTATCAGGGAATTCCAATGCTGCTTCTTCCTCAGGGTTGTGTTCTGGGTCTGTATTCTGCTTCCTTGTTTCTACCACTTTATCTTCATTCTTTGTGTGGACTGTAATGGTCTGTTGTCTCTGAGGCATTGTGACGTTGTTGTATTTAGATCTCTGTTAGCTGTTTGAGAAGAGCAGCTGAGGGTGAGTCAGGCTCTTCTTGGTGGTTGTTAACATTGATCTGTTGGTAGAGAATGAAATGGTCGCTCTCACTCAGTAAGTGAAGCTTCAGGAAGTGTGAGTGTAGTTGTGTCTTAAGGGGACTGTTGCTAACTCCCACTCAGTTAGAAAAAAATAGCTATTAAGTCACCATCAAAAAAAGTAAAAGCAAATGGACAAGAAGCACACCATGTAATCACACAGGAACAGTAACCAAAAACAGAAAAAAAGGGGGGGTGGGGGGTGGAAAACAACCACAATATCTGGGAGAGGGCGATAAAAGAAAAAAGGTAAATAAGGAGAATAATGAAGAAAAAAATGAGGAAAACACAAAAAGAAAAACAAAGGAATGAGGTTAACCATGAAAAGGAAAAAATTATAATAATTGCAACCAGGAACAGGGAGAAAAAAAAAAAAGGTGAAAACTAGAACCTGGCAAGAGAAGAATAAAGAATAATAATAAAAAGGATAAAATTAATAATAATAATAATAGTAGTAAAAATAGACAAAAACAGGCTGGCACGGCTGGGGGCTGAGTGCCAGCCTTTGTCTATCTTTGGGTGCATGCCGCTGGGGTAACCAAGAACACCCCATGGAAAAGTTATATGAAGAGGTGGTGATTAAGGTCATGCAGCAGGAGTGAACATGTTTGGATTTCCAACTGCTGCCCTGCTGGACTGTCATGGAAGAAATGCCCAGGATGTAGCATTTTTCAATGTGATGACAGAAGCCCACCACAAATATGATCATTCTGAGGCCACAGGATCCTCAAGCTGGGATTTCCAGAATTCTTTCAGAAGAGAGAAGCTGGAACAAAAATCCCCAGATTCTAAGACACTACCCAAAGATTCATCTGGAGTGAGACAGAAGGTTTATGATTGCCAAGAATGTGGAAAATCCTTTAGGCCAAAAGGTAGTCTAACGTTACATGAAAGAATCTACACTGGTCAAAAGCCCTTTGAGTGTACCCATTGTGGAAAAAGCTTCAGGGCCAAAGGAAATCTTGTTACACATCAGCAAATACACACAGGAGAGAAGCCCTATGAGTACAAGGAGTGTTGGAAAAGCTTTAGTAAATCAGGCAGTCTGGCCATTCATGAGAGACTCCACACTGGACAAAAACCCTATGAGTGTATTATATGTCAAAGAAGCTTCAGAAATCAAAGTAACCTTGCTGTTCAGAGAAGAGTTCACAGTGGTGAGAAGCCCTACAGGTGTGATCAGTGTAGAAAGGCTTCTGTCAGAAAGGAAGTTTAGTTGTTCACGTCAGAGTCCACACAGGTCTGAAACCCTATACCTGTTCACAGTGCAGGAAAAGTTTCCACACTAGAGGGAATTGTATTCTACATGGCAAAATCTGCACAGGAGAGACACCCTATCTGTGTGGTCAGTGTGGAAAAAGCTTCACTCAGAGAGGGAGTCTGGCCATGCACCAGCAAAGCTGCTCATGAAGGCTCACTCTTTGACCACTCTCTTCAAAGGAAGTTCTCTTTATGGATTAAGTGTACAGAATCCTCTAAGATCAACCTATCCAATTCTATGGAATGAATGGAGAATCTTTCAGAAAACCTACCCTGATAGGGCAAACTGACTTTTTCCTTTACTCCCAAGTCTGGAAAATAAATGCCTTGTTTATTATTGTTAAAAAAAATAGACAAAAACAAACAAATCATAAAAAAGAAAAAAAATATTGGGGCAGGGTGTGGCAGGGCTAAGCACACAGACTTGGATGGAATTCCTGCCAACCTAGAAGGTGGGTGGGAGTGAGTGATGGTCACACCTTCATTCACCAAGAGGGTGGGATATAAGAGTAACAAGGGGAATGTTACACCTTTCCAGTCATCTACATCTGGAATGTCCTTGTGGTTCCCAGCAAGTGGAGCCTGTTCTTAAGTCCCTGGAATCTGAGAGAATGCTGTTGCTTTAAATATTCAAAAGGGTCAAAAGTTAGTTCTTTTAGCATTCAAACTGGCTGCGCCCTCCAGACAGGCAAAGGTCCACAGTTCAGCCCCTCTTCCTCTTTGCTGCTTCCCTTTTTATTCACCAGCTACCAGAACAGTCCTCCGTGCAGTCCTTGGTTAGCAAGGGCTGATTTGTAGGTTAATTCTTAGGTCCTACCACCACTCACCTATATCCAAGTTGTCTGTGCCGTCAGAATCACTGCCAGACCACAGCTCTGTATGTCCCCATTTTTGGTGTTTTCATGCAAATTCTTCTGCTAGTTGGAGTTTAGTCCACTTATATATCCTTCCTTTCAGTGCTCAGGGGTCCAGGATTATCTTCTGTATCTGAGTTAATTGGTTCCCATTTTCTTTGTTGAAGAGGGTCTGTGCAGTCTTTTTTGCCTATTCTTCCATCTTACCAGAACTCTCTCTTTACCACAGTCGTGTGCTTCTCTTTCTTCTCTTCTCTGGCTTTTGCTTCTCTGTGTTCTTTGGTGGCTCCCTCTCACTATGCAACCTCTAAATATTGACATGAATCACAACTTTTCTTTTTCCTTTCCTTTCCCTTCCCTTCCCTTCCTTTTCCTCCCATCCTCTCCTTTCTTTTTCTTATCTTTCCTGCCCACTTCTTCCTATAGTATCATTTATTCTTCTTGTCTACTTATTTTTTTTATTTTTTCCTCCTCTGTTTCCACATTTCATTACATAATCTCACATAGGGATCACATAACTGCATATACCATCTACACATACATGTTTTTAATTCCAGACCATTCTTCATTGAGCCACAGATTCATATACTTGCCTACTGATTTTTCAATTCATATATTTGGTTGAGCTCTGGTGGCATAGTGGGTAAGGAATTTGGCTGCTAACCCCAAGTTCAGTGGTTCAAACTCACCAGCTTCTCAGTAGGAGGAAGGTGAGGCAATCTACTTCTATAAAAGTTTGATGCTCTGGTGGTGTAGTTGTTAAGGCATTTGGCTGCTAACCAGAAGGTCACTGATTCAAACCCACCAGCTGTGGAATGAGGACAGGATGATCTCCTTCCACAAAGATTTACAGCTTTGGAAACTCAATGAGGACTGCTATGAGTTGCAATCAACTCAATGGCAGTGAGTTTTTGGCATATTTTATTGAAAACTCAAACTTAGTATTTTAAAAATTATACTGTATCTTCAAATTTCTCCACCCCATCTCCACATTCCTATTCTGTTAGTTATAAAAGAAAAATGAAAACATAAACAAAATGAACATATAAACCAACCAACAAAAAAAAAAAAAGCAGATAAACTTAGGCATCATTCCTTACTTCACTCTTAATAAGCAATCCACATCTAGTTTTTCAGGTAGTGCTTGTATCTAATTCTGGGTACGCATAGCTCCATGTCAGTTGCTACCACTTTAATTCTTGTCACTTCATTTTATTGCCAGGATTATTGCAATTTCCTTCAAGGTTAACATCTAAATTCCTTAAAAAGGTTTTCATTTCATGTAAGATAAAAATCCAAACTACTTACCATGGTCTTAAGGATCTTGCATGACATGATCCCCTGCCACTTTCAACTTATTTCTCTGATCTTAGTTCATGTCAATCTTTCCCTGACTCTCTATACTCAGTCAACTTCACTTTCTATTACTTTCTGGAAAATATTAAGGTCTTTTTTACCTAAGTTATATTAAACTTCTCTGCTCTTGAAATGCCCCCCCCCCCTTTTTTTTTTTTTAACTCTTAAGGCTATACCTTAAATTCTGCATCACTTTAAGTGGATGTTATGGATTGAATTGGGTTTTCCCAAAAAAGTGTCGTAGACTTTACCCCTATACCTGTGGATGTAATCTTATTTGGAAATAAAATTTTCTTTGCTTTGTTGATGAGGTCCTATCAGTATAGGGTGTGTCCAAAATCTAAACAGTTCTGAGTTATAAGGGGACACTGACATAAGGCAGCACATGTGAAAAAAGGCAAATGTCATGTGAACCAAGGAATTGCGAAGTAATCACACAGTGCTAAGGCTACAGAAACTGAAAGAAACAAGAATTTTCCTCAGAGCAGAGAGAGAGAAATGCTTCCCCTCAAAATGGTGTTCTGAACTTGAACTTCTAGTGTTCTGAAGGATACAAATGCTTTTGTGATCAGCTGCTAAACTGAAGGTTCGTTGTTCAAACCCACCCAGAAGCACTACAGAATAAACACCCGGGGATCTGTTTCCATAAAAGTATAGCCAGGAAAACCCTGTGGAGCAGTTCTACTCTGTAATATAAGGGATCACCATGAATCAGGTTGCCATACTGATTTGATTGCACAATAGCCATCTTAACTGTGAGACAATAAATATCTGTTCTTCAAAGCAAATCACTTTTGGTATTTCTGATACAGCAATACTAAGAAACTAAGATAGTGGGTCTCATTCCCTCACTCTGTTACTCTGTTTTTGTCTCTCATAACACCTTCATTATTGCCCTTATAACATTTATGATAAACTGTAATTATTTTACTGTCTTTTTTTTTTTTTTTTTTTTTACTATTTATTGTCCAAATCTCAGGCTTTAATTTACATGATAGCAGGGATAATACCTATATGTGATTATTTCCATAATACAGTTTTTGGCATGTAAGAACTTCAGAATAAATTTTTCAGGTTCATTTCCTTATTCAGTCCTGCCATTACTTTTATAGATCTGTCATTCACCACAAACCTAAAGGACATTGTAAGTTTGTCTTTTTTTGGTGCAGAGATAGAATGGAGAATGAGAGAATGCAAACTAAGGAGCTGAGAGCTGAAAGCAGTACTAATGCATTCTAAGACTGGACTATTTTCAAGGAGGATTATCTTCCTTTGTGCTGAAAAATTTCACATCTTCTAGCCACTTTTAACCAGGATTTTGTACTATGGAAAAAATTAACTCTAACACTTTTAAAGGGATTTGGTAGTGATTGAGGAAGAGGAAAGAGAAAGTGACAGCTATAGGGCTCCAAGACTCAAAATAAAACTGTCTAGTGGCTTCTAATTTTGGAAATTCCCAAACTTACTTAACAGACTTTTCAGTAATGGGAATGTAAAAAATACAATTTTAAGATATGCTAAAATTTGAAAAAACAAAAACAGCAAGTCAACAAAACTTTGATTTTCAAGAAGCTGACTTATTTTAAATCTCTTTATTGATTTTTTAAAATTGAGCTTTGACTGACTTAAGTAAAAATATATCAGATTATCTAAAAGTGTCCTTAGGAAGAAGAAACATTACATGAAACTGGATAATAAAGTCACTGTGACTAGTATCTAGTAAATTTCCAGTAAACTTCCATACTGACATATGATTATATGTTGATTATATGATTATATATGATTATATGTTGATTATATGATTATATGTTAACTTATATACCTTTCCAGTATAGAAGTTTACTAGAAATTTTAGGGTTGTCATAAAAACCTAATCTCTTAAAGGTATTTAAGACTTCCAAGACCATATTGTTTTGTATACAGAATATAGGAAAGAACATAGAAAAAAGTTTCTAAGACTCTTATGCTATACCTCCAAAAACATATATTTCAGATATAAATGAAGTTTAATATCTTCTTTGAATTCTAGGACAACACACAAAGCTAATTCATTTTTGTACAAAAAAAAAAAAACATGCAATTTGGTCATAATTGTAAAAATCTATATATCTCACAATTGACAATTATAATAATCAAAAAATCAGCACATTTGTCATTTACAGGTAAATTCAGAAGATAGTTTCCTGGAGGGTTTTACAAGGTATCAAAAGGCCTGTTTGTCTCAATGGCCATAAATAATGGCTCCTTGGGTTGTTACTGACAAAAAAACAAAAGAACTTTACACTGGCAAAAAGAAAATGTATGTTTTGAACACATTTAAATTGACCTGGAATCCTTTCTCAAAAATCACATAAGAGACATAGAGAAGCCCTGAAGTGAATTATGCCAATTTTGACATCAAAGGTGGAGTCAAAGATCATGACAAGAGGTATTGGAAGATGCAGAGAAAAGCCTATTGCTCACAGTTTTCTGCTTTGGACTTTTACAAGGATATAGAATGGCAATGAGTAGAGAAAGTAGATTGTTGCAATGATCATGATAGAGAACTTGAATGGCTAGAATATGATTGTGGAAAAAATGGCAATTCAAGTTTTTTACCCTCACTTCCCACCTTTTCGGTGCAAACATTTTTAAATAAAAAATATATCTCTATCAGGAAGTCTGAACTTGAACTAAGGGATAATATGGATTATGTTTCTTAGAAATAGCTCTGCGTGACAACAAATAGGAGTTCAAGGATTATAGAGAACTGTATCCCCGGAAAGCAGGTGAGTACAGTCTGAAATGTAATGACTCTTTTTTCATCTTGTCCTGTTTGGGTTGTGAGGAAGTAGGTCTCTGTTGTTAATATGAAAACATGAATAGAAGAATTAATGAACCCTCTTTGATTTAGTAATAGATATTCAGTCTCTGAAAGATATGCACAATGGGAGGAAAAAATTCACTTTTACTGTGCATAGCAATTGTTCAAAGTTGTTGTTGTTATGTGTCGTCAAGTCGTCTCAAACTCATAGTGACCTTATAGAATGAAACACTGCCCAGTCCTGTGCCAGCGTTATGATTCCTACTATACCTGAGCCCATTGCTGCAGCCATCATGTCAATCCATCTGTTGAGGGCCTTCCCCTCTTTCTTTGACCTTCCATTTTACAAAGCATGACATCTTTCTCCAGAGAATGGTCCCTTCTGACAACATGACAAAAGTAGTTGAGACAAAGTCTGGCCATCTTGCTTCCAAGGAGTATTCTGGCTGCACTTCCTCCAGGGCAGATCTGTTAGTTCTTTTAGCAGTCCATGGTACTTTCAGCGTTCTTTGCCAACACTACAACTCAAAAGCATCAACTCTTCTTCATTCTTCCTTTTTCATTGTCCAGCTCTCACATGCATATGAAAAAATTGAAAATACTATGGCTTGAGTTAGGAGCATCTGAACCTTCAAAGAGACATCTTTGCTCTTCAGCACTTGAAAGAGGTCTTTTGCAACAGATTTGTCCAATGCAATATGTCTCTTGATGTCTTTATGCCTCTTCATCATTGCCAACACTTGATTTTGCCTGCCATTTTGTATTTTACTCTTCCAATAGATGTAAAGGGAGTTCTGGTGGTGTAGTGCCTAAGGCATTTGACTGCTAACCAGAAGGCTGGCAGTTCAAACCCACCAGCCACTCCTCAGAAGGAAGGTTGGGCAACGTATTTCCATAGAGATACAGCCTTGGAAACCCAAGGAGGGGTCATCATGAATCAGATCCGACTCGACAGCAGTGAGTTTGGTTTTGGTTTTGGAATATGTATAAAATGTTTCTTCAGTGAAATAGAAAATAAGTTTTTCTTTGATTATTACTAGTGTTAAACCTTTCTGCATATTTATTCAAAGACTTGATTTGTTAAAAAACTCATATGTAAATGACAGGCATGAAGTAGTAGCCTATGGTCTGAGAATGTGTGGAGGCAGATGCGATCCTAAAGAGGAGTGGATCTCAGGAGAGAGAACATTAAGTTGGAATCATATATGTTATAATGAGGGCCATGCATTTAATCACATTAAATCTTTCTTCCAGTTGTGTTAGTCTATATATCTGCTGCTATGTATATTGGAGCTCTGGTAGCAGAGTGCCTAAGGCACTTAACTGCTAACCAGAAGGCTGGAGGTTCAAACCCACCAGCTATTCCTCAGAAGGAAGGTTGGGTAATCTACTTCTGTACTGATACTGCCTTGGAAATCCAAGGAGGGGTCAGCATGAGTCAGGTATGACTTGACAGCCCATAACAACAACAACATTTGTATGTGTTGTAAGAATGTCCAAATACATAATAGAGTTAACAAGAGGCAAAGTTATGATAACTTCTTCCCCTCAGTCAATCACCCTGAGGGAGCAAGTAGTTGGTCCTGTAGGCTCGGGACCATCGTCGCAGGGGACATCAAACTCAACTGGCATAACATACTACACAAAAACATTGTTTTACATCTTACCTTGGTGAGTAGTGACTGGGGTCTTAAAAGCTTGCTAGTGGCCATCTAGATGCAGCAATGGGTCTCTTCTTGTCCAGAGCAAAGAAAAATTAAGAAAACCAAAGATACATGGAAACAATTAGTCCACAGGACTGGTAGACCATGCAGTCCTCAACCTATATGACCATGTAAGCAGAAGAACTAGATGGTGCCTGGTTACCACTGCCAACCTCTCAGAAAGGGATCAGTGCAGAAGATACTAGATAAAATGGAAGAAAAATGTGGAACAAAACTCAAAATCATAAAACAAAAAGGCCAGGTTTACAGGTTTAATAGAGCCTGATGAGACCACTGAGACTATGGTCCCTAGTTATTCTTCAGGTCTGGAACCAAAATCACTCCTATGGCTTCCAGTCAAAAAATAGACAGGCATATAGGCAGAAACATCAGGCAGATACACTCCTTAAGACAAGCAATCGCGGGAGAACAGAAGGGCAGTATATGCACAGAGAGACAGTTCAGGAGGCAGGAATGCATCAGAAAGGACACTGGGAAGAGGTAACGTGAGGGAGGAAGTGGGGAAAAATAAATAAATAAGTAAAAAACAACACGTTTTTCTGGTTTACTGAAGATATGCCAATGAAACTATACTAAATTTTCACCTGGCTTTTCATAATATAAAGAAACTTCCATTTACTAATTTTTAAAATTTTATTTCTTAGCTCGTACTAAGTTTTATTTCCTTCATTACATAACAGTGAAATTCTTTCATCACCTTCCTTTTTATAATAAAGTTATTATGGAAATAGCTTTCACTTTGGTTCAGAAAATCATCTCTCTACTAAAAGCAATCTAAACCATATTATCTCTTATGATTAATTTATCTTTTTAACAATATGGGCCACTGAGAGACAAAATGCCAAAAAAGATTTTACCTCTTCTCAAGAAAAGTTAGTGGCATGCATTCCTAGATGCTATCAGGATGGCAAAAGGATGCAAATATAGTGTTCTGGACTGATTTTAAGTCAGTTAAGTTTAGGGGAGGATCAAGTAAGCTATAAAGTACATAGTAAGTAAAGCATTAATTGTTTTAACTTTGTTGACTGTCTTTTAGATCTTCCAATTGTACTCATGAGCATCTTTACTTTGAGGTAAGGTCCCATGTGACATTTACTCTCAGCAGCTTGCTATAGGTCTTTACTATGAGGACATCACTTAAAACAAAAGAAAACAAAACAAAAAAATAAAAACCTCACTGCCCTCGAGTCGATTCGACCCATAGTGACTCTTCCTTGGGTTTCCATGGGGTTATCTCTAACATCATAGTTCGTAGAATTTTGGAATCCTCCATGAATTCACTTGACATTGCAGTAGCTAAAGTGATGATGCCCTGGTGGCTCAAAAACAAAAACAAAAACAAAAACAAAAATCACTGCCATTCAGTTCATTCGCACTCATAGTGACCCCATTTGGGTTTTGGAGGTGGTAAATCTTTACGGAAGTAGATTGTCCTCAAGCTCATAAGTTCTGGAAAAGAGAGATTGCTCCTACTTTTAAAGCCTCATATTTCTTCTTTATCCCATCCAACTTATTAATTTCCTTCACATTTAATCAGGTTGTTCATTATCAACTGACCTCTGTGCCAAAACAAAATAAATACATACAATTAAAATGCCAGTCCAAAATTTACTCCCTGATTTATTTATACTTTTTCTTGTTTTATTTTTTATGAAATAAATGTTTGAAAGTTATTTCATATTTAATTAACATTCTTTCCCAGAATGAAACAGAAAGCCATTCTTTTTGGCTTTGGGATTTTTTTTTTTAATCTTATTTTGATTTGGGTGAAAGTTTACAGAGCAAATTCATCTTTCATACAGCAGTTCACATACATTTTGACTCATGACATTGACTGTAATCTCCTACAATGCAATAGCTCTCCTCCCACTTCCTCCCCATAGCCACCTCCTCCCTGTGTCCTTCCCTCCAATGCACTCCTGCCCCCTGACCTGTCTCCTTGTGCATACACAGCCCTTCTATTCTCCCATGATTGATTTCTCCAAGTAGTGTATCTATCTAATGTAAATGTTCTGCTCATTTGCCTGTCTACTGTTTGGCTGGAAGCCACAAGAGTGGGTTCAATTCCAGACCTGAAGGGCAGGTAGGGGCCATAGTCTCAGGGGCCCCACCAGTCTCTATTGGATCAGCAAACCTGGTCCCTTATTTTATTTTATTTTTTTAATTGTGATTTGTGTGAAAGTTTATAGAATAAATTCACTTTCCATACAGCAGCTCACATACACTTTGCCTCATGATATTGACTGCAATTTCCCACAATGCAACAGCTCCCCTCCCACTTCCTCCTGATAGTTACCTCTTCCCTATGTTCATCCCTCCATATACTCCTGCCCCCTGAGCTGTCTCCCTGTGCATAAACAGTCCTTCTTTCTCCCATGATTTTTCTCTCCAGGGAGTATATCTACCTCAGGTAAATGTTCTATTCATATGCTTGTGTTTTGTTTGGTTGGAAGCCATAGGTGTGGGTTTAATTCCAGACCTGAAGGGCAGCTAGGGGCCATAATCTCAGTAGTTCCACCAGGCTCTATCACAGCAGCAAACGTGGTCCCCTCCTTTTTTTTTTCTGTTTTTCCGAAATGATTTTGAACTTTGTTGCACATTGTTCTCCCTCTCTATCCAGGATCTCCTGCATAGATCCCCTTCCAAATAGCTGACAATGGTAGCTGGGGACCATCTAGTTCTTCTGGATTTGTAGTCATATAGGCTGCGGATGGCATGGTGTACCAGCCACTAGGACTAATTGCTTCCATGCATCTTTGGTTTGCTTCATTATTCTTTGTTCTGGGTGAGGAGAGACCCATCATTGCATCTAGATGGCTGCTTGCTAGCTTTTAAGATCCCAGTCTCTACTCACCAAGGAAGGATGTGGAACAATGTTTTTGTGTAATATGTTATGTCAATTGAGCTTGATGTCCCCTGCAACCATGGTCCCAAGACCACAAGTCCAAGTACTTGCTCCCTCTGGGTAGCTGGCTGTGCCCAAGAAGTTGCTACAAACTTGTCCATTGTCAGCTCTACTGCTGCTGTTATTGTTATTTGCTCTTGAGTTGGACCCGACTCATAGTGACCCCTCCTTGGGTTTCTGAGGTGGTATCACTATGGAAGTAGATTGCCCAACCTTCCTTGCAAGAAGTGGCTCTACTATATACCTCACAATTCTTACAGAATATACAAATACACTTGTAAAAATATTGTCTTACAACCCTATACATAGTCATGGGCACACTCCCCCCTGCATAGATATACATAATCATTCATCCTGTTCACCCATCTATCCATCCATAGACCAATGTGTGCCACCACTGACAACACAGTACTTTGTGTGCAAAAGGGTTCATCTTTGTTGTCTGTACCTCCCATGCACCTCTCTGTCTTCCTCTTCCTCAATGCCACTGTAGTGATCACTCACATTTGCTACATTGCCCTTCTCTTCACCCAAATCAATCAGGTATGCAAGTTTGGATCCTATCTAGCAGTGTTCTCTCCCCTCCCCTCCCATTGCTGGTAACCAACAAAGAAAATTTCCTTCCATATATAAATCTTCCCTTGACTTTTTAAAATAATGGATGAATACAACATTTGTCCTTCTGGGATTGATTTATTTACTCAGCATAATGTCCTCCAAGTTCATTCATGTTATGCAGTGTTTTGCAGATTCTACGTTATTCTTTAGAGTTGCATAATATCCCATTGTGTGTATATCCATAGCTTGGTTATCCATTCTTCTGTTGATGGACACATAGTTTGTTTCCATCTTTTTGCTATTGTAAATAGTGCTGCAATGAACATGGGTGTGCATGTGTTTATTTTTTATCTTGGCTCTCGTTTCTTTAGGATACATACCTAGTAATAGAATTTCAGGTTCAAAGGATATTTCTAATTCCAACTTCTTAAGGAATCACCATACTGCTTTCCACAGTGGCTGTCTCATTTGAAAGTCCCACCAGCAGTGCATGACAGTGTCAGTCTCTCCAGTTCCTCACCAGCATTTGTGATTTTCTGTCTCATTTAACTTTGCTATTAGTGCTGGGGCAAGATGGTATCTCATGCTTGTTTTGACTTGCATCCCTCTAATGGCTGAACGGGAGCTCTGGTAGCATAGTGGCTAAGACACTTGCCTGCTAACCAGACGGCTGGCGGTTCAAACCCACCAGCCACTCCTCGGAAGGAAGGTTGGGCAATCCTACTTCCGTAGTGATACTGCCTCGGAAACCCAAGGAGGGGTCGCTATGAGTCGGGGCCGACTCGACGGCACATAACAACAACAACAACAATGGCTGAACATTTCCTAATGTGTTTTTTGGGCACCTGAATATCCCTTTGGGGAAGTGTCTATTCATGTCTTCTGACCCATGTTTTAATTAGATTATTAGTCTTTTTGCTGTTGAGATGTTGGAGTTTTCTACAAATTTTAGAGAAAAGTTCCTTGTCAGATATGCATTACCAAATATTTTTTCCCAATCTTTTGACTTGTTTGCAGAAGTCTTTGGAAGCACATACAATTTTAATTTTGAGAAGGTCCCATTCATTTACCTTATCTTCTGCTGTTTGTGCATTTTGGGTTATACTTGATAGTCTATGTTTGCCATATATAAGGACCCCTAAATTTGTTCTGGTAGCTTAGTGCCTGAGGCACTTGACTGTTAACCCAAAGGCTGGTGGTTCAAACTCACCAGCTACTCCTTGGAAGGAAGGTTGGGCAATCTACTTCCTTAGTGATACTGCCTCAGAAACCCAAGGAGGGGTCGCTATGAGTCAGGCCCAACTCGATGGCAAATAACAACAACAAATTTGCTCCTAAGTTTTCCTTGAGGAACTTTCTAGTTTTAGATTTCACATCTAAGTCTTTGATCCATCTGGAGTTAGTTTCTTCATATGGGGTGAAGCACAGATCTTGTTTAATTTTTCTGAAAATGGATATCTAGTTTTGCCAGCACCATTTGTTAAACAGACAATATCTTCCCCATTTAATGGATTTCAGTGCTTTGTCAAAGATCAGCTGACCATAGGTCGATGGCTCTATTTCTGGGATCTCAATTCTTTTCCATTGGTCTATGTGTCTGTAGTCATACCAATACCAGACAGTTTTGACTAATGTGGTACATAGTAGGTTTTGAGACCCAAGAATGTGAGACCTCCTACTTTGTTCTTCTTCTTTAATAGTGCTTTGCTTATCTGAGGTCTCTTTCCTTTCCATATAAAATTAGTGATTTATTTTTCCATATCCATAAAGATTGCTGATGGGATCTGGATTGGAATTGCATCAAATGTATAGATAGATTACTTTGGGTGTTGTTGTTGTGATGTGCCATTGAGTCACACCCGACTCATAGTGACCCTTCCTTGGATTCCAAAGCAGTATCACTGCGGAAGTAGATTGCCCAAACTTCCTTCTGAGGAGTGGCTGGTTGGTTTGAACCACCAGCCTTCTGGTTAGCAGTCAAGTGCCTTAGCCACTATTCTACCAGAGCTCCTTTGCTTTGGGTAGAACTGATATTTTCACAATGTTCAATATTCCTAACCATGAGCATGGTATGTTCTTCCATTTATGTAGATCTCTTACGGTTTCTTGACGTAGTCTTTTTTAGTTTTCTTTGTACAGGTCTTTTGTGTCTCTGGTAAGATTTTTTCCCAAGCATTTTATTTATTTATTTATTTTGTAGCTATTGTAAATGGTATTGCTTTCCTTATTTCTTTTTCAGCAATCTCAAAACTGATTTTTGGATGTTGATCTTGTATCTTGCCATGATGCTAAATATGTCAATTAGTTCCATTAGTTTTTTACTGAGTCTCTTGAGGTTTCTAGGTATAGGATCATATCATCAGCAATTAGAGATGGTTTGACTTCTTCCTTACCAATTTGGATGACTTTGATTTCCCTTTCTTGGTTTATTACCCTGGCTAGGACTTCCAATACAGTGTTGAATAGAATTGGTGATAAAGGCCATACTTGTCTGTTTCCTGTTCGCAAGGGAAATAGTTTTAGTCTCTCTCTATTGAGAATAATGGTGATGATTGGTTTTGCATATATGCCCTTTATTATGCTGAGGAATGTCCCATCTATTCTTCTTTTATTGAGAGCTTTTATCAGGAATTCAGGTTGGATTTTTCAAATGCCTTTTCTGTCTCGATTGTTATGATCATGTAGTTCTTTTACTTTGTTTTATTAAGTGCTGAATGACATTGATTGTTTTTCTAATGTCGATCCATCCATACATACCTGACACAAACCCCACTTGGTCATAATGAATTTTTTTTTTTCTTTTGATATGTTGTTGAAGTCTATGGGCTAGGATTTTGCTGAAGGTTTTTGCATCCATATTCATGAGGGTGCTCTAGTGGCATAATGCCTAAGGCATTTGACTGCTAACCAGAAGTCTGGTAGTTCAAATCCACCAACCACTCCTCAGAAGGAAGATTGAGCAATCTACTTCCATAGAGATACCCCTCAGAAACCCAAGGAGGAGTCACTATGTATCAGGACCAACTTGACAGCAGTGAGTTTTTTTTTTTAATTCATGAGGGATATTGGTCTGTAGTTTTCCTTTTCAGTGATGTCTTTGCCTGGTTTTGGTATCAAGGTTATGCTTACTTCATAAAATGAATTTGGGAGGATTCCATCCTTTTCTAAGTTCTGGAATAGTTTGAGTAGGATTGGTGTCAGTTGTTTTCTAAATATTTGGTAGAACTCTCCCATGAAACCGTCTTGGCCAGGACTTTTTCTTGTTGGTAATATTTTTATAATCTGTTCAATTTCTTCTTTTGTTATGGGTCTGTTCAACTTTTCCACCTCAATCTGTATTAGTTTAGTTAAGTAATGTGTTTCCAGAAATCTCTCAATTTTTTCTAGATTTTCAAATTTGTTGAAGTACAGTTCTTCATAGTGTCCTGGGGACAATTTTTTTTTTTTT
>NW_006921718.1:327535-353532 GCF_000298275.1 Orycteropus afer afer | reverse complement strand
TTACCCAGCTATGAGAGATATTTTAAGCAAACATCTTAGGAGATATTTTGAGAATGAGGGAGTGAATAGAAGACTTGTCTTTCCTTTCCTGTAGGTAATTGAACATTATTATGATAGGTAGAAATGAAAGAGCCATGGGTAGCATAATAGTCTGTATTCAACTACTAATTGAAAAGTTGGCAAGTCAGACACACCCAACAGTACCATGGAAGAAAGGACTGGAAACCTACTTTCATTAAGAATATAGCCATGAAAATTCTGTGGAATTTTTACTTTGTAACATATTGGGTTGTGATGAGTTGGAACTGACTCAAAAACAATGGATTACAGTTTGAAATGCTGTTTTAAGTTTTTTATATTTACTAGATTTTAGTATTCGGAAGCTTCTATCTAATTTAATTATGGCATTCAGAAACACCTCAAGTGCTATACATGAATATGATAAAATAAATTGATAGAAAGGGAAGATTCTGTGAATGGTTTTAAAGTCCAGAAGGGGGAGGAAATTTTTATAGAAAGAACAGTTCTCTTTTGGGTTTTTGCCAAGTCCTTTCCTATTTTAGTAATTTATTTTTTTGCAAAGGTATCTCATATAATTGTTGTTGATGCACATCAAATTTGTGATGTGCTACACTTCAGTCCAGTGTGAAGACCAAAAGTCATGATCTTGCATGGTCTGGAACCAAGGTGTATGGAATTCTAGCTATATTTACAGATCTGTATTAGGCATCATGGTGTGGGATCAGGCGGTGTTTCATTATGCTGTGTATGGGGTCTCTATGAGGTGGAAACAACTTGACGGCCCCTAACAACAAAACAACATTAAGCATCATCTTGGAAAGAAGGTTGTGCAATCTACTTCTGTAGCGATACTTCCTCAGAAACCCCAAAAGAGGTGGCTATGAGTGGAATCTGACTCAATGGCATTGAGGTTTTTTTTTTGTTGTTGTTTATTAGGCATTATATAATAAACAAAAGATATAGTTAATGACCTTTTCCTAAAGCAGATTTTTGAGAAAATTAATTTGTAAGACATGTAACACAAGGCAATATCAGTAGTAAGAATGGTAAGGCAGCTAAGCAGTTAGGTTTAGGTCTGGTAAGTTCTCTGCCATGGCTGAAATTGTTAGCAAAGCTTAGGGCAGCAGTGGAACTTGAATTGCATTTGTCAGAAGAGATAGAGCTTTGCGTAGGTGGGGAATGGAGTGGAGCACATTTTAGGCTGGAAGAATAATATGAATATGGCAAAGTGATAAGAATGTGTGTGGCAAGATGGGAGGAAAGAGTTAGGTTAGTATCCTCAGAGGCCAGATTGTAAGTTGATGTATCTAGGGAAAGATGGGAGTAGAATACAAAATGGGAAAGAGGTAATGGTTGACTGTGGAAACAGAGGTAGGTGGAGGGGCTCAGCAGCATCTTGAACTTTATTCTGTAGATAGTGCTGAAGTGCTAAAGGCTTCTGAGCAAACAACTGACTTATGTGAAATAATTAAAAAAAAAATATTTAAAAAATCAGTGTTTTGTAGTTGTCTTTGAAAAGGGAAGACAGGAGAGGTAGGGAGCTCAGTTAGGAAAATATTCATAATCCAGGCACAATAGATACAGGCCAAAAATAGTAGGGAGGAGTGGAGAAGATAAAAATCCTAAAGTGTGGTTTTAGATTTTTCAGTTCAGGGTGAAGCAGAGAGCTACCTTATGAGATTATGTCTGCTGTTTTTGAATGTACCTTCCCTCTTTTCTTCTTGACAGTCTGCCTGTTTATATTCTGACCTGATACTCTGAAAAAAAAAAATGTATTTTGGGATATTTCCCTATGCCTTTCATCTTTGTTACAAAGAACTGACCCAGTGGTGTTTGTGATGTCTGTAGAACTCTTAGCTGATCTGAGGACAAAAGAATCAAGCTTAAACGATGATAGAGTTATCTATTTCAATGTAGCAAAATATTCCATTTTTAGTGGTCTTTAGAGCCCTGGTGTCACAGTGGTTAAGCTCTTGGTTGCCTACTAACCATAAGGTTGATGGTTCGAATCACTCTGCAGTAGAAAGATGTAGCCAGATATGGTAATCTGCTTCCATAAAGATTACAGCCTTGAAAACCCCATAGAGTAGTTCTACTCTGTCCTATAGGGTCATTATGAATCAAACTAGACTTGACACCAATTTTTTTTTTTTCTCTCAATCTGAATGTGGCAAAATATTCCATCAGACTCCAAAAGAAGGACTCCAAAAGAAACAGACTCCAAAAAAAGGACTATGGAATCAGCTTCCCTGTGTTCAATCCCAAATTTACCTTGTTGCATGAATAACTCTGAACAAATCACTTAACTTTACTAAGCCTGGCTTTAGTCCTCTCTGAACCTGTTAGTCATGACAATAATGTCTAATGAAGAGCAAATGAGATAACGTATACAGAACACTTTACACAATTCCACACACATATTAAATACTCAGTAAATGTAAAAAAAAAAAAAAAAAAACAGAACCAAAAAAAAAAACCCCAAACCAAACTCACTGTCATCAAGTCGATTCTGACTCATAGCGAACCCTCCTTATTTTTCCAAGGCAGTATCTCTACATAAGTAGATTACCCAGTCTTCCTTCGAAGGAGTGGCTTGTGGCTTTGAACCACCAGCCTTCTGATAGCAATCAAATGCCTTAGGCACTACACCACCAGAGCACTTACTAACTTCTAACAGAGTTTTTTTTTTTCTTTTATGTAAAAACAATTATTGTTCATGATGATAAAATTATTGGTAACCATATTCTATTTTAGTTTCTAAATTATTTTAGAAAACTTGGTATTTAAATTATTCAGTATAAATGACATCTCAAAACCACTTTGTTTTGACGTAATATGTACTAATATTAATTAATTCAAATTAGCCACAGGATATGGAAATATATTATTTGATTCTGTTCATCAAACATTTATTGCAATGAAATACTATATTAACTATATATGCCATGGTCCCTGACCGCAAGAAGTTTATAGGCCAGTAAATATATATGCAAGTAAATGATAATTGCAATATAGTGTTCAATACTAAATGTAAGCTTAAGGCACAAAATGAGTACAATGTTGGGGTACATAAATGGCTTTTGCAAAGATAGTGACACACAAGCTATACTTTTCCACTATTCATCTATGGATCTCAGGATTATATATATTTCTCCAAGCTATTTTGTGGTAGAAGCTGGAGAGACTAACATTTGTAAATCAAAGTTGCACAGGAAGTGTGATGCATTTAGAATGTTCTGTTTGCAAAAAGGTGGAACGGAAAACCATAGCCAGGCAATAAAAAGAGTAAGGTTTCAAGCTGAGAAGCAGAATCTAGACTAGTGCTGTGCATAGAAATAAAATGTTAGCCACATACAAAACTATACATTCTCTAGTAGATCATTAACAAATAAAAGTAAAAAGAAACAAGTGAAATTAACCTTAATAATAAATCATATTTAACAACTATATCTAATACATTATTATTCCAACATGTAATCCTTATAAATAAAATTCATGAGATATTTTCCTTTCTTCTTTTCATAATAAATCTTGGGAAGCTGCGTGTAGCACAGCAGCTTTGGTCCTCTCTGAAACTGTTGTTGTTGTTGTTATGTGCCGTCGAGTCGGTCCCGACTCATAGCAACCCCTCCTTGGGTTTCCGAGGCAGTATCATTACGGAAGTAGGATTCCCCAACCTTCCTTCCGAGGAGTGGCTGGTGGATTTGAACCGCCAGCCTTCTGGTTAGCAGTCAAGTGCTTTAGCCACTATGCTACCAGAGCTCCTCTGAAACTGTTAGTCATGACAATAATATCTAATGAAGACCACAGCAGCTCAGTCCAAACCAGCCACATTTCGAGTGCTTAATAGTCACATGAATTTAGTGACTAGTGTATAAGATAGGACAGGGCAGATCTACACCAAGAAGAGCTTGACAGCCCTATGAAGGAGTTTGAGCTAAAGCTATTGATCTTTGATAATACGTAAAGGCTATTAATCTAATGAATGTCAGAATTATAGCAGTGCACACAGCTAACACCCTTGATTGACTACTAACTAAAGGTTTGGTGGTACATGTCCACCCAGAGGCACTTCAGAGGAACGGCCTAATGATCTACATCTGAAAACTCAGCCATTGAAAACTCTTATGAACACAGTTCTTTTGTGACACACGTGGGGTCATCATGAGTCAGAATCAACAGTACTGGTGGTGGTGGAAAAGTTATTAAAGATGTTGATGTCTAGCAAAAATATTTGGCCAAAAGGCATGGAATATTTGAATTCTGCGGTTAACTAATGCTGCTTAGAGACTGTCCTCAAGAGATCTCTATGGAGGAAAAGCAAGGCAAAGTCACACTTGAAGACTAGATGAAATTTTATTTTTTTTCCACAAAATTCCTATTGAACATTCCTAAGAGCTAGACTGGACTTTTTTGGAGAAACAATTACCAAAGCCAAACCATCCTGAATCTGGTAAAGAGTAAAGAGGCCTCAAAGACCAGTCAGGTTACTTCCCCACGAAAGCTCACACTTGGATCTGACCACTCCACAGTGAGGAAAGGGATGAAAGCATGCAATAGCAAGGAGAGCTGAAGGAACAGACCATGTCAGAGAGGGCTGATATTGGGAAGGAGACATGAGATCTTTCATGCTACGGTCAAGCCCCTAGTCTTTTGGGAGGAAATATCTTCAGTGAGGAAGACTGATATATTCAGTGAGAAAGTAATCAGAACTGCTCTGATACATTACCACTTAACCGATGTGCCTTAGACTTCTCAACTTTCCACTCCCATTGTATGCTTATAGAGTCCAGAGAGCTATACCATGTATCTGTAAAGCTGTTTCCTTGCACAATGACTTCAAGTACTAGTACACAAAAAGAAAAAAAAAAAAACACAAAAAACAATGCCATCCAGTCAATTCCAACTCACTCACATATTGTTGTTACTGTTAGGTGCCACTGAGTTGGCTCTGACTCACAGAAAACCTACCAACAGAACAAAACACTGTCTGGTGAGGTGCCATCCTTATAATCCTTGCTATACTTTAGCTCATCATTCCAGCCACTATGTCAATTCATCTTGTTGAGGTTCTTCCCCTTTTTTGCTAACCCTCTATTTTACAAAGCAAGATATCCTTCTCCAAGGAATGGTCCCTTTTAAAAACATGACCAAAGTAGGTGAGATGAAGTCTGGCCATTCTTGCTTCCAAGGAGCATTCCAGCTGCATTTCATCTAGGACAGATTTGTTCGTTCTTCCGGCAGTCCACGTTATTTTCAGTAATATTCACCAACACCATAATTAAAAGGCATCTAACTCTTCTTCAGTTTTCCTTATTAATTGTTCAGCTTTCATGTGCATATGAGGCGACTGAAGATACCATGGTTTGGTTTAAGTGCATCTTACTCTTCAAAGTGATATCTTTGCTTCTTAATACTTTACAGAGGTCATTTGCAGGAGATTTGCCCAATGCAATACAATGTCTGATTTCTTGACTGCTGTTTCAGGGAGTATTGATTGATTGTTGTTACTGTTGTTAGATGCCTTCAAGTTGGCTCCAACTCATAGTGACCCTATGTACAGCAGAACGAAACACTGCCTTGTCCCATGCTAGCCTCACAATACTTGCCATACTTGAGCCCATCATTGCAGCCACTGTCAGTCCATATCATTGAGTGTCTTCCTCTTTTCATTGACGCATCACTTTACCAACCATGATGTCCTTCTCCAGGGAATGATCCATTGTGACCACATGATCAAAGTAGGTGAGACAAAGTCTGGCTATTCCCATTTCCAAGGAGCATTCCAGCTTCACTTCTTCCAGGATAGATCTGTTCATTCTTCTGGCAGTCTGTGGTGTTCTCAGTATTCTTTGCCAACACAAGTCAAAAGCATCAACTCTTCTTTGGTCTTCCCTTTTCATTTCCCAGCTGTCACATGTATATGCGGCGATTTAAAATACCATGGCTTGGGTTAGGCACACCTTAGTCTTCAAAGAGACATCTTTTCTCTTCAGCACCTTAAAGAGGCCTTTTGCAGCAGATTTTCCCAGCACAACACATCATCTGATGTCTTGACTGCTGCTTCGATTGGTGTTGATTGTGGAACCAAGTAATCTGAAATCTTTGACAACTTCAAACTTTTCTCCATTTATTGTGATGCTGCTTATTGATCTAGTTGTGAGGATTTTTGTTTTCTTTACATGGAGGTGTAATCCATACTGAAGACTGTAGTCTTTGATCTTCATCAATAAGTGCTTTGAGTTATCTTCACTTTCAGAAAGCAAGGTTGTGTCTTCTGCATGTTGTAGGTTGTTAATGATTCTTCCTCCAATTCTGATCCCATGTTCTTCTTCATATAATCCAGCTTCTCAGATTATTTTATCAGCATACAAAGTGAATAAATATGGTGAAAGGATACAACCTTGATGCACATCCTTTCTGATTTTAAACCTTGCAGTATCTCCTTGTCCTGTTTGAAAGACAGCCTCTTGGTCTATATACAGATTCCTCATAAGCAGAATTTAGTGTTCTGGAATTTCCATTATTCACAATGTTATCCAGGATTTGCAATGATCCACATAGCCAAATGCCTTTGCATAGTCAATAAAACACAGGTAAATATCATTCTGGTGTTCTTTGCTTTCAACCAAGATCCATCTGACATCAGCAATATCCCTTGTTGACATTCTCTTCGGAATTCACCTTGAATTTTTGGAAGTTCCCTGTCAATACACTGCTGCAATAATTTTTGTATTATAGTCAGAGAAATTTTACTTGCATGTGGTAATTCTCTCAAATTATTTTTCTTTGGAATGGATATAAACACTGATTTCTCCCAGTAAGTTGGCCAGGTAGTAGTCTTCCAAATTTCCTGCCATAAGTGAGTAAGCACTTCCAACACTGCATCTGTTCATTGAAACATTTCAATGGATATTTCATCGATTCCTGGAGCCTTATTATTCACCAGTTCCTTCAGTGCAGCTTAGACTTCTTCTTTCAATGCCATAGGTGCTTAAGCATATGCTTGCCTCCTGAAATAGTTGAACATTAACCAATTCTTCTTGGTACTGTTATTCTGTGTATTCTTTCCTTCTTCTTTGATGGTTCCTGAATAGTACAACAGTTTGACCATAAAATATTTCAATATGGCAACTCGAGACTTATAAATTTTCTTCATTTCTTTCAGCTTGAGAAATGCTGAGCATGTTCATCCCTTTTCATTTTCTAAGTCAAGGTCTTTGCACATTTCATTTTAATACTTTGCTTTGTCCTTCTCTAGCTGCCCTTTTAAATCTTCTGCTTAGCTCTTTTATCATGTCATTTCTTCCATTCACTTTAGCTATTCTCCATTCAAGGACAAGTTTCAGAGTCACTTATGACATCCATTTTGGTCTTTTCTTCCTTTCTTGCTTTTTAATGACTGTCTGCTTTCTTCTTGTATGATATTCTTGATGTCATCCCACAACTCATCTGCTCTTTGGTCATTGGTGTTTAATGCATCAAATCTATTCTTCAGATGGTCTTTCTGAATATATTCAGAATATAGTCAAGTGAATATCTTCAAGTGGTATATAATCAAGGTTGCATTTTGGTTCCTCATAGACTTGTTTTAATTTTCTTCAGCTTCAACTTAACCTTGTATGTGAGCAATTGATGGTGTGTTCCAGTCAGCTCCTTTTGATCGAAGATATTGAATTTCTCCATCGCCTCTTTGCACAGATGTAGTTGATCTGTTTCCTGTGTATAACTGCATTTTTTGTTGTTGAAAAAAGTTATTTGCAATGAATAAGTCACTGGTCTTCCAAAATTCTATCATGCACCTCCAGCTTCATATCTATCACCCAGGCCTTATTTTGCAACTGCCAATTATTCAACTTTGTTTCCAGCTTTCCCATTCCAATCGCCAACTGTAATCAGTATACCTTGATTGCATATTTGGTCAATTTCATATTGCAGAAGTTGGTAGTCTTCAATTTCTTTATCTTTGGCATTAGTAGTTGGTCCATAGATTTGAACAATAGTTTTAACTGGTCTTCCTTATAGATCTATGGCTATTATCGTATCATTGACAGCACTGTAGTTCAATATAGATCTTGAAACATTCTTTTCACAATGAATGTGATGTCATTCCACTTCAGTTTGTCATTCCTGGCATAGTAGACTATATGATTGTCTGATGCAAAATGGCAAATACCAGTTCATTTCAGCTCACTAATGCCTAGAATATTGATCTTTATGCATTTTGTTTCATTTTTGACAACTTCTAATTTTCCTAGATTCATACTTTGTACACTTCACATTCTGATTATTAATGGATGTTTGCAGCTATTAATTTCCATTTTCAGTTGTGCCATCATCAAGTGGAGGTCATGAAAGCTTTACTCCATCCAGGACATTAAAATCCACTCTACTCTGAGGAAGTAGTGCTTCCCTAGTCATATTTTGAGTGCCTTCCAACCTGAAGGGCACATCTTCTAGTACTCATATTATAACCTTTAAACTGTTGTTAAACCAGGGTAATCTTTTGCATTCAGAGATGGAGTGGTTTAATCCATTCTTGTGGAAGAAATTTTGAGACTCTCATAGTAGGATATTTATACTCCACAATGGAGCTCAACATACATTTCTAGACACATGTTTGGCTGTTCAAAGAATTTAAGAGTATTGGAAGCAATTAGCCCTAGGACACCATGGCCTTAGAGACCAGAACAACTAAATGGTGCATGGAAACCAATGCCAATCACTCAGGAAAGGTTCAAATCTGGACATCCTGGATAAAGTAGAAGGAAAAACATGGAACAAAATCCAAAAACTCGATAATGACCAGAATTACTGGTCAGATGGAGTCTGGTGAGACCCCCAATACTATAATCCTGGGATACGTTCTGGGCCTGGAATAAAGTTCACTCCCAAGGGCTGGCTCTCAACCCAGTAGTAAACAAGATGTACATGCAGACCACTCTACGCAGGGTGACACACCCATGCTCTGTGGAAATGCACTAAAAAAAAACCAAAAAACAAACAAACAAAAAAAAAGAATTTGAGGATAAGTGTATCATGGCTATAAAGCATGGGGGAAAGCATTAAAGTTTTTGCTTCACAAACAGTGTAGCATTCTGGTTATGAGATAAGGTTATCATCTTACTTTGTCCATTCTGGCTCAAACATTTTTTCCCCTAGCATTCCATCTAATTTCATTTTGTCTCTCTTATAAAAATTGTTAATAAAGGTACTTCTAACTTCTGTTATGGTCTCATCTGATGGAGCTTGAGATGTATGTACAGTGAAAAGAGTTCTCACTTAACAGGCCATTGCATATGAAAGAAGACCAATGATAACTCATATCTCTTGCCCAAAGTTTTTCAGTTTTAACCTAGTGTATCTCTTTTCACTGCCATGGAGTGAGATCCAACTCTTAGCTATGCTTCCTTGGGTTTCTGAAGCGATATCACTACAGAAGTAGATTGCCCAACCTTCCTTCTGAGGAGTGGCTGGTGGGTTTGAACCTTAGCAATATAATTCCTTTTGTAGAAGTCTTGATTCAAAGTGAGTTTGTTTTTTGATCAAGGAAGATTCCTGTTTCTTGGTTTCTGTTATTAAATGAAATGATATTTGCATTTTATAGCTCTAATTATATTTTATTTTACAAATTTAAGGTCCCTAAACATTTGTATGAGCTTACATTTTAAATTAAAGTCTTAATTAAATTTTTAAATAATTAATCTTCAAAGTAAAATTGTGAACATAATTAATGTTAATTAGATTGCTTCCTTATCCATTGCTTTGCAGGCATATTTGGTTCCTAGCTATACATTCATATACAGGTGAGTCAGGTATTAGAGAAACATAACAGAATTTTCTTTATATCTCTATAATTAAGTCCAGTATAGTTTTTCTGCTATGATTGCCAGATATAGCAAACAAACAAACAAACAAACAAACGCCTGTTAATTTGATTTCAGAAAAACAAATTTAAATTTTCCAATGTTAATATGGCCCAAACATATCATAGGACATACTTTTATGCACACATACACACACACATATACACACACATACACACAAAGGTTTTTATTCGAAATTCATATTTTACTAGGAATCTTTTACTTTTTGTAACAATTCTAATTTCTACATCTTGTGTGTGTGTGTGTGTGTGTGTATGTGTATATATATATATATATATATATATATATATCCCGGATGTTTTAGATCAGAAATCCTTTGATATAAGGGATTCCATGAGGGTGGAAGGTTATTTTAGCCCAGTATAGTAATATTTGTAAAAAACTAAACCTAAAAATAGAGAAATGAGAACATAAGAGCTAATGTACAGACTATAGAATCTGCTCAGCTATAATTTTCAGTTGTAAGATTTCAAGGTATTAACATCATAATTCTAATCTATGCAAAGAAAATAGCAGAATTATTAACATTGGGAATGTAACAAAAGCGAAGATGATATATCCATAAGTAGCATAGTGCCTAAGGCACTTGACTGCTAACCAGAAGGCTGGCGGTTCAAACCCACCAGCCACTCCTTGGAAGGAAGTTTGGGCAAACCTACTTCTGTAGTGATACTGCCTCGGAAACCCAAGGAGGGGTCCCTACAAGTCCGGTGCGACTCGACGCCACATAACAGCAACACAGCAATGCTGAGTTACAGTCCAACAGAACTTGCTGGTAATTTATCTAGTTACATGAAGTTGTGAAAATGTTTCTACTACTGTTCATCAGAAATATTGATAGAATAAATGAAAAATTAAATAACAGAGGGATACAAATAGCATACTTTTTCAATTCCCTCATGATTAAAATTTTTTATCCTGCCAATTGAAGGGTACTCAATTTGTTTATATATTAATATATCTAATTGCTAATTAAAACTTATGTTGCCAGTTATAAAACAAATGAGCACCTGATAGTATTTCTTTCAAGTTTAAGTCAAGATTCACACATTTCATCAACAAGTTAGTTTTTGTAAGCACGAAAGTATAGCTTTATATAAAAAATTTTTTTTATAGCTTACAGTTGATGTGACCATCTACCTAAAAAAGAGAACCAATTTTAAACATTTTTGAAAAGAAAACTTAAATATTGAGTTATTTTGATTTATTTTATATAAATATTGTAACTTTATATTCATCCTGACTTATGTGCAGGTACCAAGAGAAACACCTGGAACTCATGTTTTAGGGGACTGTGAAACAAGAGAAACTTATAGCATACTATAGGCGACCTAAAAATTAATGTAAATTTGGAAAAAAAGAAAAAAACCTTTACATTTGGTCAAATCTCTGAATTTGCAGCTAGTTTTGCAATCATCAAAGACAAGAGGGAGATTTTTAAGATGACATCTAAAATATTCAGTCTGTTCCAGCTTTTTTCATGTACTATGGCAGAAACAATAATCTTTTTCCCAAGCACTTCTCTAGAAAGTCTGAGTATTTATTTACACAGTTCCTGGGCCTGGATGGTACTGTTGAATCTGTGGGACTCCGTCTTCTTGTGGAAGGAGCTCTGTGCTGATATTTGTGCACTAAGATGGTTGGTAGGCTTCCCCTGGCTTCTAAGGGGAGGTCCTAGAATCCAAAAATAGAATGATTTTATACCTAAATCCAGAGGTAATAGTTCTGGGAATATGGTGGACACTTCAGAGCTCTTAAGTTTCTTTATATTCCATTATTTTATTTACTAAGAATATTATGAAAACTCTGCCAATACCCTTTGGTAAGTAGCTAATTAACAATGAATGAGTGTAGTCAATGGAGATATTGTTATGTAAGCAAGTAGAACAAATCTTCTGAGATACAATGCTAGGCTGCATTGTTAATTATACAATATATGTCTCAATTAAATTTTCATGTGATATAGCATATGCTGATTTTCTAGGTTACACAGCAATGTTACAGAAACTAAAATCTTTATATAGTGTGCTAGTAAACCTGAGACAGCAAATCGATAGAATATTAAAGTCAACTAAGAGAGTTTCAGACAAGGACAAAGTATTAACCTAAAATGTCAATGCATTTGCATTTGCAAATGTAGCTTAAATCAATTTCTGTCTAATCTCTTTGTAATTACATCCTGGTATTTAGAAATTATAAATACACTTTAAAAAATCTTTCATTGATGTTGTGATGATCTAAATTCAGAGTGGCCTTTATTATATCCTTAATGATGTGATATTAAATATGAGCATAGAGATTATAATTCGTTCAAATTACAGGGCTAAGTACCACTGATAGAAACTCAGCTTATAAAATGTGGAGCTCACTGGATCCACCTTGTCATATGTAGCTTTCCAAAGGCATCTGTTCTTTTTTTTTTTAATTGAGATATAATTCATATACCCTAAACCCTTCACTATAACAGGGATTGTGGGGCTGGCCCGGGATCAGGCAGTGTTTCGTTCTGCTGTGCATGGGGTCGCTATGAGTCGGAAACGACTCGACGGCACTTAACAACAACAACAAACCCTTCACAGTGCACAGTGTTTTTTAAATATATTCATGTGGTTGTGCACTTATCACCACTACCTATTTTCAGAAGTTTTTCATCAGGCTTAAAAAACTGAAAAAAAAACCAAAACCATCCCCATTAGCAATCCTCCACGATTCTGTCCGTCTCCTAGACTTGGCAGCACTAATTTACATTTTGTCTCTGTGCATTTACCTATTCAAAATATGTCATATAAATGGAATCATAGAATATATGAACTGTGTGTCTTACTTAGCCCACTTAACATGATGTTTTCAAGGATCATTCATGTTTTATTATGAATTAGTACTTCATTTTTTTATGTTTCAATAATTTTCTGTTTATATTGATACCCATATTTTGATTATCCATTCATCAGTTCATAGACATTTGGATCATTTCTACTTTATCGTGAATAATTCTGCTGTGAACACTCATATATACATATTTGTGTGTGGACATGTATTCACTTATCTTGGATTTACACCTAGGAGTGGGATTACTGGGTCATATACCAAAGAGGGGTCGCTATGAGTCGGAGCTGACTTAATGGCACATAACAACAACAACAACATAATAATAACTTTTTGTTTAACTTTTTAGAACTCCCAATTTCCCAAGCAGTTGCACCATTTTATATTCCTACTGGAAGGTTGGGCAATCCTACTTCCATAGTGATACTGCCTCGGAAACCCACGGAGGGGTCGCTATGAGTCGGCGCCAACTCGAGGGCACATAACAACAACAACAACAGTAAGGTATGAGAGTGTCGGTTTCTCTACACCTTCATTAACATTTACTTTTGTTGTCTTTTTTTTTTTAATTGTAGTCATGCTATCATTCATTCTGATAAATAAAAATCCAATTGACCTGTCAGATAATCCTTTTTCATAGTAGACTTTGATTACCCATAATAGCTCTTAGTAATTAAAGCTTTTCCCTCAACTGTTGTTTATATTGTTTTGAGCAAATAATATAGTATAGCCTAATTATATTCATAAGTGGATTGTTTCTTTTATTGGTTTATTTTCTTATATACCCACTTAAGGAATGAAAAGTACTCAGTTATATATCAGACATGAAAAGTTCATCATTCTAAAATGACTGTCAAAAAAAACAAACCTACTGCCACTGAGCTGATTGCAATTCAAGACAACACTATAGGCCAGAATAGAACTGCCTCACAAGGTTTCTAAGGCTGTAAGTCTTTACAGAAGTGAACTGCCACATCTTTCTCCCGTGGAGTAGCTGGTGGGTTGGAGCTGCCAACCATTTGGTCAGCAGCCAAATGCTTTAATCACTGGGCCACCAGAGCTGCTGAAATGACTGTAGGATATATTGAAACCTTAGGCATAAATCTTGATTTTGCTGTTGGCTATGTATGTGACCTGTGGCCAGCTATATAAATTGATTTTTGTCTCATTTTTGGTGTCTGTGAAATGGAGAAAATTCTACACACTTGAAATGAGACTCTTGTGGGAATTGCATGAGTGTATTAGTTCCCCTGTTGTTACTGTTACAAATTAATGCAAATTTAGTTGCTTACACAATGTAAATTTATACTTGTAAAGTTCTGTAAATCAGAATTCCAACTAAGTCCCACTGAGATAAAGTCAAAGTGCCAGCAGAGCTGAACTCCTTTCTGTAGGCTCTGTATAGAATCTGTTTCCTTACTTATGACTGTTTCTAAAGGCCATCCCCATTTCTTATTCTCAAAGCCAAAAATGGTAGATAGAGTCCTTTTCATTCTGCTATCATTCTGGCTGTCAGACCACAGTCAAGAAAGGTCTTCTGCTTGTAAGAGTCATGTGATTAGAATGGGCCCACCCAGACAATCCAGATAATCTCTCCATTCCAAGGATTTTAACCTTAACCACATCTTTAAAATTGCTTTTGCCATGCCATATAACATTTTCACAAGTTTCAGGGGTTTGGGCATTGTCATGGATCAAATTGTGTGCCCCCCCCCAAAAGTATGTGTCAGCGTAACTAGGCCATGATTCCTAATATTGTGTGATTATACTCCATTTTGTGATGTATGTAAATCCTAACTTCTGCCTGTGGTTAATAAAGCAAGATTAGGTTATGTTAAAGGAGATTAGTTACATTTGTTACATTAATGAGGCAGGATTAGGATGGAATGCATTACCCTGTTTTAAATCACCAACCTTCCTCAGGTCACAGCTCCATCCCACTTAAGGGTAGTCTTCCTGCAATGTAGCCTATATCACCTTTTATCTTGCAAGAGATAAATGGAGGGAGAAGCAAACAGAGGCTACTAATTCAACTCCAGAAGAAGTCCCAAGATTGGCATGGAATGGTAGGCTGCTGAACAATGACTCAGCTACACGCAGAGTTCTAGTGTGCCAAAAAGCTGGAGATCTTCCTCAAAGCTGCCACTTATATACTGGAACCAGATCACATCCCTAAAGCAGCTACTCAGCTGCTCCAGTAATTCCACCATGGGATTGATTGTAAGTCTCAGCATGGGTAATAACTACATCCAAATAGCAGCAGGGTCACTCATGTTGGACAAGTTTCAGTGGAGCTTCCAGACTAAGACAGGCTGGGAAGAAGGATTGGATCATCCAGGTCTGAAAAAAATTGGCCACTGAAAACCTTATGAATATCATGAATCATTGTCCAATATATTGAGTTATACAAACCCTTCAGGTTGGAAGGCACTCAAAATACAACTGGGAAAAGCTCCCTCCTCAAAGTAGAGTAGATATTAATGATGTGGATAGAGTAAAGTTTTTTGGATTTTCATTTGCTGACTTGACAGGACTCAAAATGAGAAAAAGACAGCTGTAAATATTCATTAATAATCAGAATGTGGAATATACAAAGTATGAATCTAGGAAAAGTGGAAGTTGCCAAAAATGATTTTAGGCATTAGTGAGCTGAAATTGATTGGTTTTGGCTATTTTGAATTGGACAATCGTGTGGTCTAGTATGCTAGGAATGACAAATTGAAGAGGAATGACATCACATTCCTCATCAAAAAGAACATCTCAAGATCTATCCTGAAGTATAATGCTGTTAGTGATAGGACAATATCCATATATCCACAAGGAAGACCAGTTAAAACTACTATTATTCAAATTTATGCAACAATCATCAAACTCAAAGATGAAGAAATTGAAGATTTTTACCAACTTCTGAAATTGACCAAACATGAAATCAAGATGCATTAATAACTACTGGTGATCAGGATGCAAAAGTTATAAACAAAGAAGCATTTGTAATTGGAAAATATGGCCTTAGTGGTAGAAATGGTGCTGGAGATTGTATGATAGAATTTTGCAAGACCAATAACTTTAATCATTGCAAATATACATTTTTTTTCAACAACGTAAACAACAACTATACATCTAGTTTTAGGCTGGGTTCTATAGAGAAGCAAAACCAATGAAGCTTATATATATGAAAAGAGAAAGACATAAAGAGAGAAAGTGAGAGAGAAAGAGAGAGAAATGGATTTATCTAAGGGAAATGGCTCACACAGTTGTAGAGGTTGGCAAGTCCTAAGTTCATGGGTCAAAGATCAAGCTGTTTGCTTCTCCTGATTTATGCAGCTACAGGGACTGACAAACCCAAGATTGGTAGGCAATATAGCAGGCCACTGGCTTTGGCAAATGATAAATCCAAGATCATCATGTAAAATGCAGATTGCTGGCTCATGGGCTGCAAAGGCAATGATCTCAAGATTGACAAGCAATATGGCAAGCCACTGGTTCAATTCCAAGAACTGGAGATGATAATGACCTAGATACAGGATTCAGATTCAGCAGAAAGCTAGTGAATGTTCCCAGGATGTCCACATAGTTATATCAGAAGGAGGACACACCCCTGAGGAAACTCCCTTTCAACTGATTGTCTGCTCATAGAATATCTCATCATGGAGGTGATTACATTACATCAGATCTAATCATAGGGAATAACTTAAACCACTTAGAATCAAGGTCCAGCCAAACTGACTCACAACATTAACTATCACAGTCCACTCCTTGTCAAGTCAGCATTCGTACACATCTCCTTAAACCATACATAATTACTAAAAAAAGAAAATTATAAAGTCATACTTGCACATAACATTTTATACTAACAAGCATACAATTGAAAATGCATTAGCCCTATTTATATCTTATATTTTATAAGTGAAGAAAACAAAAATATTTGATGCACACATACAATGAAGAAATAATATCACAGTCCTTATTTTTGCAACTGATCACATGGTTGTAGCTGTATTTAGAACTACTTTCTTCTACTATCCATTCTGTATTCCCCTTACCCTCAGCAAGAACCTCAGCTGATCATTGTTCTTTGCCTGATGGGGTGACCTAAACCTTCATTCCTGAAGATCTGAGGCACTAGTCCTATCAGCATTGGGTTGCAGTAGTTTTCCGTTGACATCAATCATAGGACATGGTAGTACTAAGAGATATCCAAAGGAATCTCCTACATTCCAGGCATATTCTTCTTCACCTCTGTAGTATATCAATCCAATTTCCCCTTGGTAATCAGATCAGTCACACCCGACAATGCAGTAACTCCCTTCACTCTCTGTTGATCTAGAGGCTCGAAGAGTCCAGAATGGCTGGGTGGTATTCCTGACTTCCAGTTCAATGGAATCAGTATTGTGTCTCCAGGTGGGGGTGTTCTTCCCTTTGGGACTAAGACCTCCAGACCTGCAAAGCATAGAGTAGCAGGGACAGGAAGCAACAATGGTTGAGTGGGTCACGAGGGGTAATAGTGAGTGGTGTCACTCCATTTCCACTTCTTAGTTACTGGACCCATGAATCCTGGCTATTAAAGAAATAGCACAGCATATTTGTTGTTGTTAGGTGCTGTCGAGTTGCCTCTGACTCACAGTGACTCCATGCACAGCAGAATGAAACACTTCCTGATCCTGCACCAGTTCCATGATCCTTGCTATACTTGAGCCCATTGTTGCAGCCACCACGTCAATCCATCTCATCGAAGGCCTTCCCCTCTTTCATTGATTCTCCACCTTACCAAGCATTGCATCCTTCTCCAGGGAATGGTCCCCTCTGACAACATGACCAAAGTAGGTGAGACAAAGTTTGGCCATCCTCGCTTCCAAGGAGCATCTCAGCTGCACTTCCTCCAGGAAAGATCTATTAGCTCTTTTGGCAATCCATGGTACCTTCAGCATTCTTCACCAGAACCACAACTCAAAAGCATCAATTCTTCTTTGATCTTCCTTATTCATTGTCCAGCTCTCAAATGCCTACGAGATGATTGGAAATATCATGGCCTGTATCAGGTGCATCTTTAGTCCTCAAGGAAACATCTTTGCTCCTCAGCACTTGAAAGAGTTCCTTCGCAGCCAACATGCCCAGCCCTACACATTGTCTAATGTATATAGGACAATGGTTTAGAGCATAGACAGCCTCCTAGAGACCATTATCCCAACTCTGCAAAGTATTGCCACCTGGCTGCTGCCATAATTGTGTTTTCCAAAGACCATTCTATTGTTCTATCAAGCCAGCTGCTTCAGGATGATGGGGAATATGGTAAGACCAGTGAAATTCATGTGAACCCATTGCCACACTTCATTTGCTGTGAAGTGAGTTCCATGATCTGAGGCAATGCAGTGTAGGATACCATGACAGTGGATAAGGTACTCTGTGAGTTCACAGATGGTAGATTTGGCAGAAGCACTGTGTATAGAGAGGCGAATCCATATTCACAGTAAGTGTCTCTTCCAGTAAGAAAAAAACACTGCTCTTTCCATGATAGAAGTGGCCTAGGGTAATCAACCTGCCACCAGGTTGCTGGTTGATCACTCCGAGGAATGGCTGCATGTCACAGTCTCAGTGTTGGTTTCTGTTGCTGGCAGATAGGACACTCAGTAGTGGCTGTAGCCAAGTTAGCCTTGAAGAGTAGAATTCCATGTTCCATTCCTGTCACGATGGCCACTTTTTTCATGATCTTATTGGACAATGACAGGAGTGAGTGGGAAGAAAGGATGACTAGTTTCCACAGAACATGTCATCCTATCTACTTGGTTGTTAAAATCCTCTTCTGCCAAGGTCACTCTGGTGAGCATTCACATGAGACACAAATATCTTCACTTCTCTGGCCCATTCAGAAAGATCTATTCACATACCTCTTTCCCATCTCTCTCTCTCTCTTTTGAAATTTTTATTGTGATTTGGGTGAAAGTTTACAGAACAAATTAATTTTCCATACAGTAGTTCATACACATTTTGTCTCTTGACTGACTGTAATTCCCCACAATGTAACAGCTCTCTTCCCACTTCCTCCCCATAGTTCCCTGTGTTCTTCCATCTCATCATCCCCATACATCTTTGTCACCAATTTTCTAATCATGTTCCTTCCAAGTCCCTGACCATCCAGACAAACCATAGGCCACAGCCTATGAATCAGTATACAATCAAATATCTGGCCATTTCTCCTTCCAAGCAAAGAGAACAACCAGATGTACTGTGAAGTTCTGCCCATTGGGAGGATTTCTCCTTATCACTGTCATTCAGGGAGGTCTCAGAAAGGGTAGTTTTCTTAGTGAAGCTGCTATCCACTTTCGAGTGGTGCCTACATATCATGCAGAACTGTCTGTAAACCAGGAATGAGTTTTCTCTTTCTCAGTCAACTGATCACAAGTGTTTTGACTACCTCTGTGCTTCTCTGACAATAATATATGACAAATGGGATGCGTGAACAAACAGGAATTTATTTTCTCACAGTTTGGAGGCTTTAAGTCTGAGTTCAAAGTGCCACGCTTTAAGGGCTGGGTGAAAGCCCCTCAACCTTGGCTTCAGTGCTGCCTCTTACTCCCAGCCCACTGGAGCTAAAGGGTTTTCTTCAGTCAGACAGCTGCTGGCTGTTGAGACTGACAAGCCCAAGGTTGACAAGTAAAAATGCACAGTCCTGATGTTACCGAACCACATGCCTGGCCATTAATTCAAATCCATTGAAAGTCCCAAGGTTGGCAGAGCATGGGAGGCTGCTGAACAATGACATGGCTACATGCCAGGTTCAAGCGTGTCATAAGCTAGAGACTATTCCTAAAGCTGTTTCTTATATTTGGGAAGCAGACCACATTCCCAAAGCAGCTACTTAGTTGCCCCAATAGATTCTACCATGGAGTAAATTACCAATATCACCATGGGGAATACCTCCATTTAGCTGCCCGGCTACTCAACCAGGACCAGCCAAGTTGACACACAAACCAACAAGGAACTCCCCATGAGGCCATAGGTGCAGATTGGAGAAGGGAAGGTAATGTGATGGGAGTGGAAACCACAGGCATTTGAACCACTTCTTCATGCTGGTTACTTGTGCCTTCATGTCCTACTTGATACTTGAGCCTGATCTCTTATATACCACTTCCATTGGAGTGCTGCTGTGCCTGTCTAGCTTTACGACTCTGTAGGTCAGACAACACACAGTTCATGATGGGCAGCTCGGGGCACATGGTGACTTGGTGGCCCACGGTTAGGTGTTCAGTGTCTACTAAGGCCCTGTAATAAACCAAAGCTGTTTTTCAAAAGGAGAGTATTTATTTGCAGAAGACGGGAGGGCTTTGCTCCAAAATCCTAAGGGTCTGTGCTATAATTCACTAATAGGTGCCTGCCAAAGATTACAAACAGCATTTCTATCTGCCACTGACACTTAAAGCACCATTGGATCACCTGGATCATATGGGCCAAGACGCAGGGTGGCTGGCACAGCAGCCTGAACTTATTGCAGAACCTTCTGTTGTCCTGAACCCCACTCAAACCTAGTAGCTTTTTTTAGTCTTTGATAAATAGGCCAGAGTATACACCTAAATGAGGGATATGTTGCCACCAAAATCCAAAGTAACCCAATGGACATTGTGCCCCCTGCTAGTTGTAGGAGGGACCAGATGCAATAACTTATCTTTAATTTTAGTAGGAATATCAGGACATGCCCCACACCATTGGACCCTTAGAAATTTCACTGAGGTTGAAGGCTCCTGAATTTTTGTTGGGTTATTTTCCCACACTGTGTATGTAAATGTCTTACCAATAAATCTAGAGTCATTGATTCTTTTTCCTTACTGGGTCCAATCAGCATAATGTCATCAATACAATTGACCAATTACATCTTTTTGAAGGTAAAGGGAATTAAGGTCCCTGTGGAATAAATTATGCTATAGTGCTAGAGAACTAATATACCTCTGATGTAGGACCATGAAGGTATATTGCTGGCCTTGCCAGCTGAAGGGAAACTGCTTCTGGTGATCTTTCAAAACCGAATTGAGAAAACGTCATTGACCAGCTCAATAACTCTATACAGGTACCAAACCAAGAAACCAAACTCACTGCCTTTGAGTCAATTCCAACTCATAGTGGCCCCTTTTGTGTTTCTGAGGCAGTATATCTTTATAGAAGTAGATTGCACCATCTTCCTTCCATGGAGTGGCTGGTAGATTTGAATCACCAACCTTCTGGTAAGCAGTCAAATGCCTAATGCACTGCATCATCAGAAATCCTCCTACCAGGTAAAACAAGATGTATCAATTTGCTCATGTAGTGAAATCACATCTAGAACACACCCGCAGTTAGAGTCACCACCTGTTTAAGTTTACAATAATCCACTGTCATTCTCCAAGATCCACCTGGTTTTGCACAGACAAAATAGGTGAGTTAAATGAAGATGGTGTTGGAATCACTACCCCTGCATCCTTCAAGTCCTGGATGATGGCACTAATCTCTGCAATCCCTCCAGGAATATTGTATTGCTTTTGGTTTATTGTTTTCCTGGGTAAGGGTAGTTCTAATGGCTTCCACTTGGCTTTCTCTACCATAATGGTACTTACTCTACAGGTCAGGGATCCAATGTGGAAGCTCTGCCAGTTGCTGAGTATGTCTATTCCAATAATGCATTCTGGAACCAGGGAAATCTCTACAAGATGAGTTCAGGGACTCACAGGAGCCACTGTGAAATGGACCTGAGCTAAGACTCTGTCAGTGACTTGACCTCCATATGTCCCCACTCTGGTGGGTCACAATGATAATTTGGGTCTCCTGGAATTAGTGTTAATTCAGAGCCACTATCCAATAATCCCCCAAAGTCTGATTATTTCCTTTTCCCCAGTGAACTGTCACTCTCATAAAATCCATAGATCCCTTTGGAGAAGGCTGGGAGAGAGATTAACAGCACAAATTTTTGGCAATGTAGTGGGGTCCTTCCTCAAGGACATGGTCTCCCTTCATTCAAGGGATTATAGGTCTGTAAATTGGCTAAATTCTGGGAATTGATTGAGGGGGCATGACTCTGTATTCCGGCTGTTCAAGTTAGATTGCTGTTTATTTGACCTAGAATTCTTCCACTTGTACAAATCAAGTAAATATTTAGTGTATTTCTCATCTATTTTATTCCTGGGGACATCATGCCTACTAGCCAAGATCATAATTCCATATGAGTCAGACTATTCTGATTATTGTTTTGACCCTGCTGACCATTACAGTAACCATGCCCACTTCATTTTTGTCAGTTATGTACTGCCACATGGCCCCTACCACCATGAGGTCCAATCAACCTCATTGGAGTTAGGTGTCTTAATTCAATTATGGCAGTTCCCATTGTCAAATCTGACTTACATAAACTAGCAATCAATCACAGCAGTCTTCAAGGATACTGGGGTCCCCTTGCAAATTTGTTCCTCTCTGTAATGGTAAAAGGTGTGTTTTCTGGGCACACCATTTTTGGGTCTATGGGTATAATCTAATAAATCCATTCTAAGAAGCCAATTTCCCTAAGTCTTTGGATACCTTCTTTTACACTGTACCAAGGCAGGTTTGGTACTTCAATTCAATTAAGTATAGGCCACCACATGATCCATGCTTCAGTAAACCAACCAAGTAACTAGTTAGATCTTTTCCTAACCTCCTAAACTGAAACATTGAATGAAATATCTGTGCTTAGTGGACCTAAATCAATAAACTCAGACTGACGCAGCTTTATGGTCCTTGCACCATTATCTTACACCCTTAATAGCTGTTCCTACATATATCTTCCAGGTTTCTGTTTGTACATATTAGAAAAATCAAGGAGTTCTTTTCAAGGGTACCATACTTCTTCCTGGGTTGTACTTTGTACTTTACCTTTGGGGCTTGCTGGGAGTTAAGTCTAGTTATAGGTCTAGAACTAACAATGAGTGGTGGGTGTGGTTCCTGGGAACATTCAGCAATGCCTCATAAGGCATTTGCCTCAGGCATTGCCTAAAATGCCCTAAGTGCTGCCCCAGGTGAAGTCTCAATGACTGAGCAGGAACAGCTGGGTTAATCCCATCAGAAGGAGGTGAGAGGGCTGGTTGTGCTGGCAGGAGGGATTCAATGGAATTTAGGGGCTCTATGTCCCCAGCTTCCTGATTAGCTGCCCATATGTCCCCCTTTCAAGTTTGAGAAGCCCAGTTATTCCCAATCAATGCCCTCATTTTAACTTCAGACACCACTCAAGTTTGGCAATTCAATTGACATTGTCATTCAGCCACTCAAATGACAAGATTCTGAGTTTGGTTTTCAACAATATCAGCTCTGGCACCACAAGAAATAAGACTTTGTTTCAGGGCACAATTGGAAACATTGAGGTCTTTCTTGTGGCACTTCAGCTGTGACTCTGAAGTGCCTGAGCTTATCTCATTCTTTCACCACTTTGTCTAGTAAAAGTAGGACCAACCACAGCTTCCTTATACTCCTTACTCTGACAAAATTGCAGAAATGTATCTAATACGTGACCACCCAGATCTCACTTCTCACTGGTACTTGCTGTATTGGTGATGCTATTTTGTGTAGTAATATTGACACCACAGTTGTGGATTAGCAGTGGCCTCTTTACTAACGGAGGCAGAGTTATCAGTGCCTTTATGACTAATCGAACTTGAGAACCAATTAGGAAACTCATCCTTATGATTTTTTTTTTCTCTAGAACCACTCTGGGTACCAAATATTTTAGGCTAGGCTCTCCAGAAAAGCAAAATCATTATGTGTGTGTATAGAGGTACTGTAGAATTCTAATTCTAAGGAATGATACATTTCCCACTGTAATGGTATATTTTCCTATTTATCATCTTAGATATAAAAATAGTGACCCCTTTGAGTTTCTGAGGCAGCAAATCTTTATGGAAGTAGATTGCCAGTCTTTCTTCCATGGAGTGGCTGGTGGGTTTGAACAAGCAACGCTCTGGTTAGCAGTCAAATGTCTTAGGCTCTACACCACCAGAGCTCCACACATAAAAATTATTTATTTGTGACCAGCACAAAAGTTTATGATGGTATACACACACACACACACACACATATATAGTTATAGTTATATTTTAAAATAATAAACTAGTTAACATAGTTTACATCAGTTTAATTCAATTATAATTTAAATTGCTTTTTAATTTGCATCTCATGAGAAGTATCACAAAAGTATGGGAAGAAGTACTACTCTTAAGGCCCTTACAAATTAATTGAAGCAGTAAAAAAATATAAAATCATCTCCTACATTAGACTGTGTTTGCTTTCTTTGTCTTTCATTATGATGTCTGGTTGAACAGAAATACAAATTATTAAACACTTACTTCAATCTACTTTACGCCAGGCTTTATTATATTCTATGAAGAGAAGAAAAAATTAAGCCTCGAGTTGCAATATTGAAAGATTCTAAGGGCAAAACAGGGAATGATGCAGGGAACATCAAAAGAAGATGGAAGGAATACAGAATCACTGTACCAAAAAGAGCTGGTCAATCTTCATCCATTCCAGGAGGTGGCATATGATCTAGAACCAATGGTACTGAAGGAGGAAGTTGAAGCTGCAATGAAGGAATTGGCAAAGAACAAGGTTGCAGGAATTGATGGAATACCCATTGAGATATTTCAACAAACGGATGCCACACTAGAAGCACTCACTCAGTTATGCCAAGAGATTTGGAAGACAGCTACCTGGCCAATTGACTGGAAAAGATCCATATTGTACCCATTCCAAAGAAAGGTGATCCCACAAAATGTAGAAATTATCGAACAATATCATTAATATCACACGCAAGTAAGATCTTACTGAAGATAACTAAAAAATGGTTGCAGCAATATATTGACAGAGAACTTCCAGAGGTGCAAGCTGGATTCAGAAGAGGACGTGGAACAAGTGATATCATAGCTGTTGTCAGATGGATCTTGGTTCAAGGCAAAGAATACTAGAAAGATGTTTACTTGTGTTTTATTGTCTATGAAAAGGCATTTGATTGTGTGGATTATGACAAATTATGGATAACATTGAGAAGAATGGGAATTCCTGAACACATGATTATATTCATGAGGAACCTGTATCTTGACCAGAAGGTTGTCGTTCGAACAGAACCAGGAGACACTGCGTGGTTTAAAATCAGGAAGGGAGTGCGTCAGGGTTGTATTCTTTCCCCATACTTATTCAATCTATATGCTGAGCAAATAATCCGAGAAGCTGGACTATATGAAGAAAAACGTGGCATCAGGATTGGAGGAAGAATCATTAACAATCTGAGATATGCTGATGATACAACTTTGCTTCCAGAAAGTGAGGATGACTTGAGGCACTTACTGATGAAGATTGAGGAACACAGTCTACAGTATGGATTACATCTCAATATAAAGAAAACAAAAATCATCACCACTGGACCAATAAGCAGTGTCACGATAAATGGAGAAAAGATTGAGGTTGTCAAAGAATTCATGTTGCTTGGTTCTACAATTGAAGCCAATAGAAGCAGCAGTCAGGACATTAGATGACATATAGTACTGGGCAGGTCAGCTGTGAAGGAACTCTTTCAAGTGCTGAGGAGCAAGGATGTCTCCTTGAGAACTAAGGTGTGCCTGACACAAGCCATGATATTTCCAATTACCTCCTATGCATGTGAAAGCTGGACAATGAATAAGGAAGGCTGAAGAAGAGTTGATGGTTCTGAGTTTTGGTGCTGGTGAAGAATGCTGAAGGTACCATGGACTGCCAAAAGAACTAACGGTTCTGTCCTGGAGGAAGTGCAGCCGGATGCTCCTTGGAAGCGAGAATGGCCAGACTTCATCTCACCTACTTTGGTCATGTTGTCAGAGGGGACCATTCCCTGGAGAAGGATATCATGCTTGGTAAGCTGGAGGGTCAACAAAGGAGGGGAAGGCCTTTGACAAGATGAATTTACATGGTGGCTGCAACAATGGGCTCACGTATAACAAGGATCGTGGAGCTGGCGCGGGATCGGGCGGTGTTTTATTCTGGTGTGCATGGGGTCGCTATGAGTCAGAAACGACTCAACGGCACCTAACAACAACAACAATGAACAGAAGAGACTTAATTGCAGCTTTCAGTGAGCACATTGTCTAGTGAGAGAGCATTAGCACACAGAATATTAAGAGTCCTCTATATAATAAGTGAGGAATATATAGATACTAAGTGAGGAACAAAGAAGAATCACCGGTAGTTGGAAAATTTGGCCTTGGTGACAGGAATAATGCTGGAACTCGTATGGTAGAATTTTGC
>NW_006921718.1:315134-317055 GCF_000298275.1 Orycteropus afer afer | reverse complement strand
AGTGGCTGGGCAGCTGAATGTAGTATTCCCCATGATGAGACTAGTTATCAGCTCCATGGTGGAATGAACTGTGAGCAGCTGAGCAGCTGCCTTAGGGTATGTGATCTACTTCCTGTATTTAAGCAGAAGCCTTGGGGAATGGTCTCTAGCTTATGGCATGCTTGAACCCTGTATGTAGCCATATCATTGTTCAGCAGCCTGCCATGCTCTGCAAACCTTGGGATTTACGATGGACTTGAATTAATGGCTTGCTATGTGGTTTGGTAACAACGGGGCTGTGCCATTTTTTTGACTTTGGGCTTTTTAATCTCAGCAGCCTGTAGCTGCCTGAGTGAAGAAATGCTTCTAGCTTCAGTGGGCTGGGTGCAAGACGAGGGCTGAAGCCCAGGGTTGAGGGGCTTTCACCCAGCCCCTAGAGCCAGGCACTCGGACTTAAAGCCTCCAAACTGTAAGATAATAAGCTCTTGTTTGTTCAAGCATCCCATTTGTGGTATATTCTTGTCAGAGTGGCACTAGGTAACTGTACCAGGAGTGAGGTGCTGCTCTGACAGATACCTAAAATGTGGAAACAGGAGTGGAGTGCATCCTTGACCCGAGACCCTGGCAGAGAGACCCCAGCATATGGCACGACAGATGGCAGGAGCAAAGCCAAGAGAACTGGCATGAGGCAGTGATAACCTTACCAACCCACAGAGGAGAAAGCTTGATGCCTTTGGTTAGGTGGCTTACTGGCAGAGCGGGTTGCCTTCGGGCATTAATTGGTAAAAGAGACCAACCGACATGAAATGGAGTAGCAGGTTGGCGGGCCCACACAGCAAGAAAGCCGAGTGCTTTTTTGGGCAGGGTTTTCTAGTGGAGTGTGTTGCCTTTGGCATTACTTGGCAGAAGTGAAGAGACCAAGGAAATGGGAAGCAGAGCTGCCTCAGCCTGAAAGGGTAGGACCATGGCCTTTGGGGGTGGAATAAGCACAGCCCCCTAGGTTTCAAAGAGCCAGGCCTTCACCAACTTGGTTTTGCAGTGTGGGGCTGCTTGTTCATGTCAGTCAGTGGAATGGAGCCATAGCTGCTGCCCAAGAATGAGGAGGCAGGGCTGCCATGCCCAAAAGAGAGAGGAATGGGGCCCACCAGGCTGAGGGGGTGAGGGTGCCACTTAGAGGAACTAGGGGACTGGAGCTACCCAGTGAGAGATCTGTACAGATGCCACCAAATGAAGATCTGTACAGATGCCAAGTTTACAAGGGGTGGAATTGTGGTAGTTGAGTTTGTGTGTCAAGTTAGGCCTGCTTGAGTGGCTGGGCAGCTGGATATAGTATTCCCCATGATGAGACTGGTAATCAACTCCATGGTGGAATCTACTCTGAGCAGCTGAATACCTGCCTTAGGGAATGTAGTCTGTTTCCTGTATTTAAGCAGAAGCTTTGGGGAATGGTCTCTAGCTTATGTCACACTTGGACCCTACATGTAGCTGTGTCATCGTTCAGCAGCCTGCCATGCTCTGCCGACTTTGGGACTTACAATGGACTTGAAGTAATGGCCTGCTGTGTGGTTGGTAACATTGGGACTGTGTCCTTTTACTTGTCAACCTTGGGTTTGTCAGCCTCAGCCGCCAGCAGCTGAGTGAAGAAAAGCCTCCAGTTTCAGTGGGCTGGGAGCAGGAGACAGAGGTGAACCCCAAGGTTGAGGGGCTTTCACCCAGCCCCTAGAGCCTGGCATTTTAAACTTGGACTTAAAGCCTCCAAATTGTAAGAATAAACTTCTGTTTGTTAAGGCCATCCCATTTGTGGTATATTCCTGTCAGAGTGTCACTAGGTAACCAGAACATACCAGAAGATAAGGCAACCCACTGCCACCAAGTTGGATCCAACTTATAGTTACCCTTCCTTGGGTTTCTGAGGTGGTATCACTATGGAAGTAGATTGCCC
>NW_006921718.1:310214-314234 GCF_000298275.1 Orycteropus afer afer | reverse complement strand
TTTTTTTTTTTTTAATAAGGAAGACCAGTGAATATAACTATTGTTCAAATTTATGCACCAACCACCAAAGCCAGTCAAGGAAATTGAAGATTTTTACCACCTTCTGCAGTGTGAAATTGACCGAACATGCAATCCAGGTGTATTGATTATTACTGGTGATTTGAATGCAAAAGCTGGAAACAAATAACAATCATCAATAGTTGGAAATATGGCCTTGGTGATAGAAATGACATTGGAGATTGTATGATAGAATTTTGCAAGACCAATGACTTATTCATTGCAAATACCTTTTTTTCAACAACATAAATGGTGGCTGTATATGTGGACTTAGGCAGATGGAAAACACAGGGAATCAGATCTGCAACATCTGTGTAAAGAGGCCATGGAGAAGCTCAGTATCTTCAGCCAAACCAGACCAGGAGCTGACTGCGAAATTGACCATCAACTGCTCACATGCAAGTCCAAGTTGAAGGTAAAGACAATTAAAACACCTCAACATAAAGGAAATGAAAATCCTCACAATTGAAACAATAAGCAGCATCACAATAAATGGAGAAAAGATTGAAGTTGTCAAAGATTTCTTATTATTTAGCTCCACAATCAACACCAATGGAAGTAGCAGTCAAGCAATCAGACATCGTATTGCACTGGGAAAATCTGCTGCAAAACACCTACTTAAAGTGCTGAAGAGCAAAGATATCTCTTTGAAGACTAAGGTGTACCTAACCCAAGCCATGGTGTTTCCAATCACCTCATATGCATGTGAAAACTGGACAATGAACAGCAAAGACCAAAGAAAAGTTGATACTTTTGAGTTGTGGTGTTGGCGAAGAATGCTCAAAGTACCATGATATACCAGAAGAATGAACAAATCTATCCTGGAGGAAGTGCAGCTGGAATGCTCTTTGGAAGTGAGAATGGCCAGACTTTGTCTCACCTACTTTGGTCAAGTTGTCAGAAAAGACCATTCCCTGGAGAAGAATATCATGCTGGGTAAAGTGGAAGGTCAGCAAAAGAGGATATGTGGACTTTAGAGAGATCTCTCCCCTCTATGTTTTGCACCCATTGTTACTGAGAACAAACATGTGTCAAATGGATTCTATTTCTTTAGTAAATATTTTTTTCATAGCTTTCATAATTTCTGAATGGAATTAGTCTGAAGTATTGTTTTTCTTTAGTAGTAGAATATGTTTGACTATTATTTCTATTCTTTTATGAGAATCTTTTGTAAATATATTGAAAACTCTCAATCTAAATTCCATGTCCATGAAATTTTCTCTGATAGCTCCTATTTGCTTTTTATCCATCTGAATAATATTCACTGCCACCGAGTCAATTCTGACTCATAGGAACCCCCATTGAGTTTCCAAGGCTATAAATCTTTATGGAAGCAGACTGCCTCATCTTCCCCTGGAGGAGCAGCTGGTGGGTTTGAACCACCAACCTTCTGATTAGCAGCCAAATGCTTTATCCACTATGCCACCAGAGCTCCTTATCAGAGTAATATTGTGTGAAAATTTATTTCTTAATTTTTATTTCAGTATATTCTTCTCTCAGCTATTTATACTCAATTTTCAATCTATTTTTTCTATTTATGCATCTATTTGATTCGATTTTAGCAATATCCATTGAAGCTTCTTTATTATAACTAACTTTTCTTATTTTATAAATATGTCATACTCACTAGCAAAAAACAATATGTACACTAATTAAAAGTTATCATGTGTCTATCACCACTTCCTCTAGCATCAAATTCTTCCACTCCCAGTTTGACTTGCTTTCATGGTGTTATTATTATTATTTTAATATGGTTGTATATTTTTGATTTTGTATTTCAATGGGTATTGAAATTTTCTTCCAGATTATCTATTATTTTTATTTATGTAGCCTATTGACATGGGGAAAGTTACAGTAGCAAGTGCCAAGTAGTAGTGAGATAGTTCAGGGTTAAGTTTTATGGATCTAGGTATTCCTCATTCATAGCAGACATAGTTAACCATATGGGGTCCTCCTCCATTTCCAAGAAAGCCCCCACAATAAGTGCTGATGTCTGGCAACAAATACTATTTCTCTCTCTTTCTATGAAAATGCTCTCCTAATTGAGGGGGGAATCATTCTTCCTTGCTTCTTTTGTGTGTGAGGGATTCTGCTTTCCTTTCCTCTCTGGACTCTTTCACTCATTCTTTCTCAGGAAAGAGAGAATGAATGACATATCCAGTGAACTTGGGGAAAAGAAATGGACTTTCAAAGTTCTACTTCTTTCTCTTCCATTTTCTTGTGGATATCTGCAGAAGTATGCATTTTGCTTCATTCTTCCACATTCTAAACTTTAGAGTAGCAGGGCTAACCCTTATAATGGGGCTTTATACTGGAGGTTTGTTTTGGAAAACAAATAATTTGTATAGCAAAATACTCATAAAGTAATTGGAAGATGTAGATGTTTTACCTTTGATGGTTAAAGCATTTGGCTTCTAACCAAAAAATTGGGAGTTCAAACCCACCAGAAGCTCTGGTAGCATAATGCCTAAGGCACTTGACTGCTAACCAGAAGGCTGGCAGTACAAACCCACCAGCCACTCCTCAGGAGGAAGATTGGACAATCTACTTCCGTAGTGATACCACCTCCAAAATCCCAGGAGGGGTTTCTATGTGTTTGGTCCGACTCCACAACACATAACAACAAACAACAACTGCTCTGTAGGAAAAAGATGAGGCAACATACTTCCATAAAGATTTAAAGCCTTGGAAACCCTATGGAGCAATTCTAATCTGTCTTACAGGGTTGCTGTGAGTCAGAATTTACTCAATGACGGTGAGTTTTTTGCTTTGTTTTGTTTTTGGTTTAGGTATACCTTTTAATTTTTGCTGACACTGTGCCATGCAATGGCTAAGTGACTTTCTAGTCTTGGCAATGTTCAACAGGCTTTGGCCTCATTGTTTATTTTTACAGTTGTTTGGTTGGCTTTTAACTATTGTAACTTCAGCAGATGGCTTTAACACGTATGAGATTTCACTTTGACAAGTTAATGTCGCATATTGCAGGTTTGTCCATAGGAGATGGACATTATTTATAGAGGCACGGGTGCACAAGTTGAGCCTTAACAAGCAGGCTATGGGCCTTACAAAAGGTATCAGTCCTCAAAGGCAGGTGACTATGAGAGTGTTTTAATTTTAGAGTCCTCAAGTTTGCCTTTAGGCTATATACATGCTATTTGGCCAGCTGTTGGTGATGTTTTGAGGCAGGAACAATTATTTTAGGCATTAATGTGTGGAAAAATATTTACTATTGTTGAAAAGCTGAGGTCTATATTCATTGCACAGCTATAACGAGCTTCTACTTCTAAATTGTTAGAGCCAGGTTTAGGAAAGTAGAGCTGGGTCTTCTGCCACAAATTCCTTCTGTTTTCAGAGTCCAGGAGGGTGAACTAATCTAGAACATGGCTTGTCCATACACTCAAAAGGCATAAAATATTCAAAAAATTATGGAGGAAATCTCTTGCTGATATGTTGTTGTTGTTAGGTGCTGTTGTTGTTAGGTGCTATTTTTGTTTGTGACTCACAGCGACCCTATGCATAACAGAACAAAACACTGCCTGATCCCGCACCAGCACCAAGATGCTTGCTACACTTGAGCCCATTGTTGAAGCCACCATGTCATTCCATCTCGTTGAAGGCCTTCCTCTCTTTCGTCGACCCTCCACCTTACCAAACATGACATTCTTCTCCAGGAAATGGTCCCTTCTGACAGCATGACCAAAGTAGGAGAGAGAAAGTCTGACCATTCTCACCTCCAAGGAGCATTTCAACTTCACTTCCTCCAGGACAGATCTGTTAGTTCTTTTAGCAGTCCATGGTACTTTCAGCATTCTTCTCAGGCACCACAACTCAAAAGCATCGACTCTTTTTCGGTCTTCCTTATTCATTGTCCAGCTCTCACATGCATACGAGGTGATTGGAAATATCATGGCTCATGTCAGGCACACCTTACCACAGATTTAGGTAATCTGATTCCTATGTGTT
>NW_006921718.1:279422-286831 GCF_000298275.1 Orycteropus afer afer | reverse complement strand
ATATATATATATATACTTTGCTGGTTTTTGTGTTTCTCTAGAGGACCCAATCCAACACAGACTGCCACATGTTTCTCCCTCACAGCGGCTAGTGGGTTGAAACAATTGGCCTTTTGTTTAGCAGCAAAGTGCTTTCACTTCTGCACCACCAATGCCCTTTGTTAAGATTACAGGCAAGAAAGCCCTATGGAACAATTCTACTTGGTAACACATGGGGTTGTCACTGAACATAACTGACCCTATGGCCACTAACAACAATAACACGGTATGCATAGTCTTCTCTAAACTTTTTTTCTTTTTTAATTAAACATATCATGTGCTTATTTTCCAAATCTAAGTTTATAAAGCATCCACCTCTTCCTTAAAAATCATACTGTATTCTGTTGTGAAAGTGCACCTTCATTAGTTTCATTAATCTTCTAATGATAGTCATTTCGGTCATTAACAAATCACAGCATTTTCTCTATTATAAAAAATCTTGCGATGAATATCATGGTATATAAGTTTTTGATCTGATAATATTTTTTAAGCAGAAATATTAAATACAAGTGAGAGGCAGTTATTATTGATTTAAGCTTGTATCACACTTGTGAAGGATAGGCAGTATATATGATGACAGTGGAGACAGGGCAATAAAAGCATTCTATCCTTAGTTGGCTTATAGAGATTAGATGATAAAAGAGTAGTCCAATTAGAGAACTAAGAAATGTCTCTGTGATCATTCTTCAAGAGAATAACAGTAATGATTAAGTTATTAATTATCTTTTTAGTGAAAGCTTAAGTGAAAGCTAAGTCCAGCTACCTTATGTAATTCCTATAAAAACTCTATGTGGTAGATGGTATGTTAGACCCATTTTTCAAATGAAGAAGTTTAGGCAAATTATCTTGAACCTGGTCACACAGAAAAATGTATTTTCAGTGCATGGATTTGGTTTTGTTTTGTACCAGCCCACTAAGATGCATAGCAATGTAAGTGGGGAGAACATAAGATATGTCTGGACCTTGAGACCTGTTGACATCGGCCTTTAGCGATTGTAATAACTTTGACTCCCACTACTCTTTAGGCAATCTACTTCCATAACTATACTGCCTCGGAAACACAAGCATCAGTTGCTATGGGTTGGATCCCACTTGACAATAGTGAGGTGTTTTTTTTTTTGTTTGTTTGTTTGTTTTTTTCCGGTATTGTTTTCCAACTCATAGCAACCCTTGTACAACAAAATGGAACACTGTCTGGTTCTGTACCTTCCTCATAGTCATTGCTATGTTTGAGCCCATTGTTGAAATTAATGTGTTAGTCCATTTCATTGAGGGTTTTCCTTTCTTTCTTTTTTTTTTTTTTTTTGCTGATCCTTTACTTTACCAACCATGATATCCTTCTCCAGGGACTGGTCGTTCCTAATAACATGTCCAAAGTACATGAGACAAAGTCATGCCATTCTTGCTTCTCAGCATTTCTGTCTGTACAAACAGATTTGTTCATTTTTCTGAAAGTCCATGGTATACTCAATATTCTTCACCAACACCCTGATTCAAATGCATCAATTCTTCTTTGGTTTTCCTTATTCATTGTCCAGTTTGAACATGCCTATGTGGTAGTTGAGAATATCATGACTCCAGCTGGGTGCATCTTAGTCCTCAAAGTGACATCTTTGCTTTTTAACACTTTAAAGCAGTCTTTTGCAGCAGATTTTCCCAGTGCTATATGATGTCTGATTTCTTGACTGCTGCTTCCATAGGCATTGAATGTGGATCTGAGTAAAATGAAATTCTTGACAACTTCAATCTTTTCTCTGTTTATCATGATGTTTTTTATTGGCCCAGTTGTGAGGATTTTGTTCTCTTTATGTTGAGACACAACAGATACTGAAAGGTGTAGTCTTTGGTCTTTATTAGTAAGCACTCATTTCCAATTTCAGAAAGCTAAGTTGTTTCATCTGTATATCACAGTTCATTAATGAGTGTTTCCCCAATCTGAAACTGCATTCTTCTTCTAATAATCCATCTTCTCAGATCATTTGCTCAGCATACAGATTGAATAACTATGGTAAAAGGATACAACCCTAACACACTCCCTTCCTGATTTTAAACCATGCAGTATCCCCTTGTTCTTTTCAAACGACAGCCTCTTAGTCTATGTATGAGCACAATTAAATGTTCCAGCAATCCCAATGATCAAGATATTATCCATAATTTGTTTTGGTCTTCATAGTTAAGTGCTTTTGCATCGTCAATAGGCAAACATCTGTCTGGTGTTCTCTGCTTTCAGCCAAGATCCATCTGACATCAACAATGATATCCCTCATTCTACATCCTCTTCTGAATTTGGCTTGAATTTCTGGCAGATTCCTACCAATGTACTGTTACTCCAACCCTAATGAGTACGAAAAAGAGAAATGAAGAAATCCCAGATTTTGGGCCAATTATATAAGGTCTTCACCCCAACAAAGGCCTAATTCAAGGAATCATTTTGCTCTTTAAATGAGATCATACACATCCAAATGATATGTGCTCTGTAAAATGGGGAAGTAGGAAAAATGATAAGAAGTTGTGATGATTATACATTCCAAAAAAATATGATTTTATGTTATGTTAGTTAAAAAATATAAGTTGGGTCAGATAGTAAAGACCTACTCCAGTTTAACTGAACTGATCAGTCTTGTAAAAGCCAAGTGTGTTTTTGATAAAGATTTCCTCTCTCTCTCTGAGCATACAATACTTGAAATAAAAGAGGTGTGTGTGGGAAACCCATCAGGTAAAGGAATCACTTCTCAATTTTTCTTTAATTTTGTGTATATTAATAATTTCTACTAATATTTCTCAGACTAGATAAAAACATTATTTTGACTATTCAGACATTTTGCAATTGACTAATAGTGACAGACAGCATTTTTATAAAAGAAAAATCCATATATTATTAGAAACTTTCACAACAATCATTTGGATATTGAAATCAAAACATTTGATTTGCCTTTGATTTCCTTCTTTTCTCTCATCACCCATGATCATAAGATCAAATTTGTGTGAAGGCTTTTTTTTTTTTATAACTTTGAGATCTCTCTTAAATTTGTCCCTTCTTTGTCGCCATAATTAAGTATTTTACTCTGGTAGCATAGTGGCTAAAGCACTTGGCTGCTAACCAGAAGGCTGGCGGTTCAAACCCACCAGCCACTCCTCGGAAGGAAGGTTGGGCAATCCTACTTCGGTAGTGATACTGCCTCGGAAACCCAAGGAGGGGTCGCTATGAGTCGGGGCCAACTCAATGGCACATAACAACAACAACAACAACAACAACACTGAAGGCAGAAAGTGGAAGATGATGAGTATTCTCACACTATGGAATGATAAAAAGAACAGTTAATTCAGCTTCCGGTAAGAATAAGAAGGACAAATGGCATATTCCCTAATTAAGGAACTAGAAAGTTGAAATTGATACAAGAGAGATTTTCAAGCAGATGAAAGTAATACTTCCCTGAGCATTCCCAAGTGAGAAAGAGGCAAAAAAACAGAAATAGACTAGGTATGGTTTTGTGAGAAGATCACATTTCAAATGCTTAGTACTTGTTATACACCATTTTTAATATTGTATTTATATCACTTCTTTAAGAAAAATAAATCTGGTTCACAGGTCCTCAGAAGAGAATCTATTCTGGAAAATGAAGCTGCCTCAAGATTTCATTTCTCCTTCTCTCTGTCTCCTCTACACCCCCTTACCCCGCCCCCCACACACACACCAAAGTAACCCAATCCACTGGAGTTAATTTGACCATAGAGACCCCATGGTGACAGAGTAGAACTGCTTAATAATGTTTGAAGCCCTTTCCTCCATGGCATGGTTTGGTGGCATCTAACTGTCAACCTTCAGATTAACAGTTGAGTACAAATAATTTGTACCACTTAGGAACGTTACATAGATATAGATGTGGAGGTAATATATCTACAAATAAGTTGCTACTTATTGGCAAGAATCATGGAGCTGGCTCAGCACCTGGCGGTGTTTCGTTCTGCTGTGCATAGGGTCACTATGAGTAGGAAATGACAAGGGCACCTAACAACAAGTTGCTACTTTGAGCTGAAATACTTTTGGAGCTAAGAAATAGAGAGTAACATCCAAAGGACCAATGAGAATAAATAAAGTGATCTCCATTATATATACATAAAGATCACATTATCTTTGGTTTATTTTCCCACTCTATGCAAGTCCTTTAAAGGATGAGAAGTAAAAACATTATGAATAGCACTGCAAAATTGATTGTTGGCCGACTTAGCACTGGCTCTCAGTCTTGAGCCTGGCGCCCCACTCTGGGGAGAAGGCCAGGTGCTGGCCCCTCCCACTCCACCTTGTCTCTGGGGTCCTGCTCCTGGCACTGGCAGAGGGCAAGGATCACTTGCGAGTGCACTTAGAGACTCGGGGCAGCAGATGTCAGCTTAATGAGGAGCCAGCTTCCCACAGCAGACCCTTTCGTTGCCACTTGCCCCATCCCTGGCCCTTGGGGTCCCAGGCACTACCACCCCTGCCTCTTTTCCTCCTGTGCCTCTTCGGTGTGGCATACCTAAATGTGGCCCATGGTACCTCCCCAGATTCACCTTTTACAACTCTATTTACCGGAGATGAAAAGATGACAAAAGACTCTAAACTTTCCTTAGAGACACATCACTGACTGAACATTTCAGTGTCCCAATCCACTGCTCTCCAGTGGATTCTAACTAGCAACTCTGAAGGATATAGTAGAACTGCCATATAGAGTTTCCAAGGAAGAAGATTGTTCCTTCTTTCTCCCACTGAGTGGCTGGTGGGTTCAATCTGCCCACGTTTTGGTTCATACTCAAGTGCTATAACCAGGGCCCTTTTCCAGTGTACTATTATTATTTTTTTTTAAATTACTTTAGAAAAGCCTTCTAATATGGAACTCAGAGGTCCATTCATGATATTTTGGGATTTGAATTCAGTAAATGTGACCTATAAAGGTGATGAACTACTTGAGAATAATTACCTCATCAATGCAACTAGAAACACCTTATATACCCAGTATAAGTTCATGGTCATTGTGATATTTGGAGCAGTGTGTCAACTTGGGTGGACCCCAGTTCTGTGCGGTTGTTCCCATGATGGGATCGGATGACTGTGTTCTGAGTGGCCAATCTGCTCAAGGGGAGTTTCCCTAGGGGTGTGGCCTGCTTCCACGATATCCTGGGACATCCTGGGAAGAGAGACATTCTTCTGTGGATCGGGATTCTGGTGTGCTGCCTACAACTTTCCATGAGTGAGCAGTCCACCATTCGATCTGGAGATCTAGGATTCATCATTCGTTGGAGTCAACAGCTGGTGGACTGCCTGCCAGCCTTGGGCTTCTTGGCCCCCTGCAGTTGCAGAAGCTAAGAAAAGCCTCCAGCCTGACGTTTGCTCCAGGGACTTTGGACTTGCTGGCTTCTATACCTTTGTGAGCCATTTTCCTAAGATAAATTTCTCTCCCTATATATATATATATAAGCTTTGCTGGTTTTTGTTTCTCTAGAGAACCCAGTCTAGCACATTTGGTACCGGGAGTCATTCTAGAGAGACAAAATCATAAGGATGGGCTTCCTAGATTGGTTCTCCAGTTTGATTAATTTTGATGACACTAGCGACTGTACGTCTGCTAGTAAAGGGGGCCCTACTAATCCGTGGTGTGAGGTGGCAAAATTAATACACAAAATAGCACCACCAATAGATCAATTATTTGTGAGAAGTGATGCTCTGGGTGATCAGATATTTGATACTTTTCTGCAATTTTGTCAGAATGAGGAGTATAAGGAAGCTGGTTGGTTGGTCCTACTTACACTGGATAAATTGGTGAAAGAGCAAGATGAGCTCAAAGCTGCTGAGTATCGGCTTAAGCACCACATAAAGGACCTCAGTGCTTCCAGCTGTGCTCTGAAAGAAAGCCTTATAGCTTCTACTAACAGAGCTGATATCACTGAAAACCAAACCCAGAGTCTTATTGTAAGAATGGCTGAATTACAACGCCAGCTAAATAGCCAACCCAGAATGGTGTCTGCTGTTAATGAGGGCATTGATTAGAAAAAAATGGGATCCTGTAACCTGGAATGGAGACATATGGACAGATAATGAGGAAGATCAGGATATGGAGCCTGTAAATTCTGTTGAATTTCTCCCATCTGAACGGATTACTGTAAAACCATTATCCCCTCCCCCTCAGTTTGATGAGACTATCCAAACCAGTCCTGCTGGGTCATTGTTTGAGGCAGAGGCCATGGAAGACATTCCTGAATGCTTTCAGCAACTGCCTCAACCACTCATTGTTTCTACCAGACCCATAAATAAAGTCAAGTCCAAGTGAGCCCCAAGAGGTGAAATAGAAAGTGTGACTGAGGAGGTGATATGCTATACCCAGAAAGACCTACTTGATTTTGCTAACATGTATAGACAGAAACCTGGGGAATATATATGGGAATGGCTACTGAGAGTGTGGGATAATGTTGCAAGGAATGTAAGATTGGATCTGTCTGAGTTTATTGATTTAGGCCCACTAAGTATGGATTCTTCATTCTATGTCTCAGCTCGAGAGGTTAGGAAAGGATCTAATAGTTTATTTGGTTGGCTTACTGAGGCATGGATTATGCAGTGGACTACCTTAAGTCAAGTTGAAGTACCAGACCTGCCTTGGTTTAATGTAGAAGAAGGTATCCAGATGCTTAGGGAAATTGGCCTGTTAGAGTGGATTTATCAGATTAGACACCTAGAGCCAGAAATGAAGAATTCAGAAGACACGTCTTTCACCAGTACCATGAGGAATAAATTTGTGAAGGGAGCTCCACCATCCTTGAAGACTGCTGTGATTGCTATTTTATGTAAACCTGATTTGACAGTGGGAATTACCCTGTTGTTGTTGTTGTTGTTATGTGCCTTGGAGTCAAACCCAACTCAAAGTGACCCCTCCTTGGGTTTCTGAGGCAGCATTACTGCAGAAGTAGTGATACTACTCCAAAGAGTGGCTGGTGGGTTTGAACTGCCAGCCTTTGAACTAAAACACACTTAACTATGATAAGGCTGATTGGACCCCGTGGTAGTAGGGGCCAAGTGGCAGCAGTTAATCAACAAAGGCAAGGTGGGCATGGTTATCACAATGGACAGCAGAGTGGGAACAGTAATCAGAATAGTCTGACTCATGTGGAATTGTGGCATTGGCTACTTGCTCATGGTGTTCCTAGTAGTGAAATACACGGCCTTTGGCCAGTTCCTATTGGTGAATCGCAATGCTATCCTCTGCAGATAACCACTCTCCTTTTGAGAAACAGCTTTTGGCTTGTTACTGGGCTTTAGTAGAGACTGAATGCCTAACCATGGGCCACCAGTCACCATGAGGCCTGAGCTACCCATCATGAACTGGGTGTTGTCTGACCCACAG
>NW_006921718.1:268530-279110 GCF_000298275.1 Orycteropus afer afer | reverse complement strand
AAAGTGGACAGCAGCAGCACTGCAGCCCCTTTCTGGGACTTCCTTAAAGGACAGTGGTGAAGGGAAATCCTCCCAATGGGCAGAACTTCGAGCCATGCATATGGCTGTTCACTTTGCATGGAACAAGAAATGACCAGATGTGAGATTATATATGGATTCATGGGCTGTGGCTAATGGCTTAGCTGGACAGTCTGGGACTTGGAAGGAGCATGATTGAAGATTGGTGATAAGGATGTATGGGGAAGAGGTATGTGGATAGATCTCTCTGAATGAGCCAAAGGAGTAAATGTATTTGTGTCTCATGTGAATGCCCACCAGAAGATGACCACGGCAGAGGAGGACTTTAGCAATCAGGTGGATAGGATGACACGTTCAGTGGAAACCAGCTGTCCTTTTTCCCCCAGCTACTCCTGTCATTGCTTAATGGGCTCATGAACAAAGTGGCCACGGTGGCAGGGATGGAGGTTATGCATGGGCTCAGAAACATGGACTCCCACTTACTAAGGCTGATTTGGCTACCGCCACTGCTGAGTGCTCAATCTGCCAACAGCAGAGACCAACACTGAGTTCGCAATATGGAACCATTCATTGGGGTGATCAGCCAGCAACCTGGTGGCAGGTTGATTACATCGGACCACTTCCATCATGGAAAGGACCGCATTTTGTTCTTACTGGAATAGATACTTATTCTGGATATGGATTAGCTTTCTCTGCACACAATGCTTCTGATAAAACTACCATCCATGGACTTACAGAATACCTTATCTACCGTCATGGCATCCCACACAGCATTGCTTCAGATCAAGGGACTCATTTCACAGCACATGAAGTGCGGCAATGGGCTTATGCTCATGGAATTCACTGATCTTGCCATGTTCCCCATCATCCTGAAGCAGCTGGCTTGATAGAACAATGGAATGGTCTTTTAAAAACACAAATACGGTGCCAGCTAGGTGGCAATACCTTGAAGGGTTGGAACGATGTTCTCCAAGAGGCTGTATATGCTCTAAACCAGCATCCAATATGTGGTTCTGTTTCTCCAATAGCCAGGATTCACGGGTCCAGGAAACAAGGGGTGGAAACAGGAGTGATACCACTCACTATTACCCCTAGTGACCCACTCAAAAAATTTTTGCTTTCTGTTCCTGCTACCCTATGCTCTGAGGGTCTGGAGATCTTAGTCCCAAAGGGAGGAACACTCCCACCTAGAGACACAATACTGATTGCATTGAACTGGAAATTAAGAATGCTACCCAGCCATTCTGGCTTCCTCATGCCTCTAGATCAACAGGCAAAGAAGGGCATTACTGTACTATCTAGTGTGATAGATCATGATTACCAAGGGGAAATTAGGTTGGCTTTACATAATGGAAGTAAAGACGAACATGTCTGGAATACAGGAGATTCTTTAGGATGTCTCTTAGTACTACCATGCCCTGTGATTAAAGTCAATGGAAAATTATAGCAACCCAATTCTGATATGACTGCTAACGGCCTAGACCCTTCAGGAATGAAGGTTTAGGTCACCCCACCAGGCAAAGAACCACGACCAGCTGAGGTGCTTGCTGAGGGCAAGGGAAATACAGAATGAGTGGTGGAAGAAAGTAGTTCTGAATATCAGCTATGACTACGTGACCAGCTGCAGAAACAAGGACTGTCATTTTTATATTTCTTCATTGTATATGTGCATCAAATATTTTTGTTTCCTTCTGTTATGAACTGTGAAATGTAAATAAGGTTAATGCATTTTGGTTGAATGTGTGTTAGCATATCATGTTGGGCACAAATATGACTTTATAATTGCCCTTATTTAGAGATTATATATGGTTAAGAAGATGTGTACAACTGCCAAGTTGACAAGGGGTAGATTGTGATAGTTGGTGTGTGTCAACTTGGCTGGGCCCCAGTTCTGTGTGGTTGTTCCCATGATGGGATCGGATGACTGTGTTCTGAGTGGCCAATCTGCTCAAGGGGAGTTTTCCTAGGGGTGTAGTCTGCTTCCAGGATATCCTGGAACATCCTGGGAAGAGAGACATTCTTCTGTGGATCAGGATTCTGGTGTGCTGCCTACAACTCTCCATGAGTTAGCAGTCCACCATTTGGCCTGGAGATCTTGGATTCATCATTTGTTGGAGTCAACAGCTGGTGTACTGCCTGCCAGCCTTGAGTTTCTTGGCCCCCTGCAGTTGTAGAAGCTAAGAAAAGCCTCCAGACTGACGTTTGCTCCAGAGACTTTGGACTTGCTGGCTTCTATACCTTGTGAGACATTTTCCTGAGATAAATTTCTCTCTCTCTTTATATATATATATATAAGCTTTGATGGTTTTTGTTTCTCTAGAGAACCCAGTCTAACACAGTCATTATTTGCAACCAAATGGGAAATTATTCATGTTTCTTTGGAGAGGAAAAGGAACACATAGGAATATTTAATTTCAAAGTCCATGAATTCATGGGAAAAAATAAGACAATGATCACACACCTCTTTTATTTCAAGCATTGTGTGCTCAGAGAGAGAGGGAATCTTTATCAAAAACATACTTTGCTTTTACAAGACTGATTAGTTCAGTTAAACTGGAGTAGGTCTTTACTATATGAGCCAACTTAGATTTTTTAACTAACATAACATAAAATCATATTTTTTTGGAATGTATAATCATCACAACCTCTTATCGTTTTTCCCACTTTCCCATTTTACAAAGCATAGATCATTTGGACATGTATGATCTCATTTAAATAGCAAAATTATTCCTTGAATTAGGCCTTTGTTGGGGTGAAGACCTTATATAATTGGCCCAAAGTCTGGGATTTCTTCATTTCTCTTTTTCATACTCATTAGGGTTGGAGTAACAGTACATTGGTAGGAATCTGTCAGAAATTCAAGCCAAATTCAGAAGAGGATGTAGAATGAGGGATATCATTTTTGATGTCAGATGGATCTTGGTTGAAAGCAGAGAACACCAGACAGATGTTTGCCTATTGACGATGCAAGAGCACTCAACTTTGAGGACCAAAACAAATTATGGATAAGTGAGGGATTCTGCAATCTGGAAGTGTAAATGTCTAGAATATTTTCTTTTGAATTGTCCCTGGTACAGTAGTAATGGGATTGTACAGGTCCCTGTTGACATTCAAATGAATGAGTTGTACATGATCAGTGGAACAGATGGTAATGAAATAAAGCTCAAGATAATGCAACCTCCAGAGGAAGCTCTGGATCTTACTGGTCCCATGCAGTCTTCCAATTAAGAAAGACTGAAATTCTCATTGAACTTGTAGTGCTTTGCTGGTTGGTGCCCCTTGAAGCATTCCTTGCTGAGGTTATTCTTTTCTGCTTTGTGAAATGTATACACAAAATAAAAAGAAGCACCCAGATGCTGGGAAAGAATTTCAACAAATTGAATAGCTGAAATCAGACCATAGTAGTAATGGTATAGAAAATAATGCCCCAAGGCAACAGAAAAAAATAATTTGTTTCCAAATGATACTCCAAGTAAAAGAAATCTGTGAGCCGATGAATGAGAGATATCATGTCAAGAGTCATGGGCAGATGCATAAAGAGATTGCATTCCAGCTTTGCTTATGCTTTCTCTTAGAAGCATCTGAGTTTTTATTGTGAAAAGATGAAAAGCTCAACTTACTCAGCTATAGCTGAGATGTATGTTATCTCAGAACTAACAATTATTTTTTTTTTTTTTCATTTTGAAATTATTTTACTTTAATTCATGGTAAATTTATTAGATATGTTTTATGAGTTATACCACAGGATAGTTAATTTAATGCTGATCCTCAATGAGCACACAGAACAGACACCAACGAACCCAGTTAGTAGTTCATAGAGAAAATGACACTCAAGGCCTACTTATAACCAAAGACATTCAAGAGAAAATCTGTCATTTGTCTTAAGTATTTTTCCCAAAAAATCATGCTTATTATATATCAAAAGATTTGTAATAATTTCTACATAAAACCCATCCTTTGTAACATTGAAAAATGCTATCTGTTCTTCAATGAATGACTTAATAAGGCTCTGTTAGCCATAGTTTCTTCCAGAACACTTAGTAGTGCTTGTGGGGAATCTATAAATACACCAAGAGGCAGTTGTTCCAACAGAACAAGGGGATACTGAATGGTTTGAACTCAGGAACGGTGTGCATCAGGTTGTATCCTTCCACCATATTTACTCAATGTGTATGCAGAGCAAGTACTCTGAGAAGCTGAACCAAATGAAAAAGAATGTGAATCAGGATTGGAGGAAGACTCATTAACAAACTGGGATATGCAGATGTCACAATCTTGCTTATTGAAAATGAAGATGAAAATCAAAGACTGCAGACTTCAGTATGAATTATACCTCAACATAAAAGAAAGATCCTCACAAGTGGGCCAATAGCAATATCACAAAAAATGGAAAAAATGTTGAAGTTGTCAGGGATTTCATTTTACTTGGGTCCACAATCAATACCCATGGAAGCTTCAGTCAAGAAATCAGAGGGCATATTGCACTGGGCAATTCAGCTGCAAAATACCTCTTTAAAGTGTTTAAGAGGAAAGATGTCACTGTGAAGACTAAGTTGAGCCTGATCCAAACTATGGAATTTTCAATAGCCTCATATGCATGGGAAAGCTGGACAATGAACAAGGAAGACCAAAGAAGAATTAATGCCTTTAAATTGTAGTGTTGGTGATGATATAGAAAATACTATAGACTGCCAGCAGAATGAGCAAATCTGTCTTGGAAGAAGTACAGCTATAATGCTCCTTAGAAGTGAGAATGGCTAGACTTCAGTCATGTTGTCCAAAGGGACTTCTTATTATTTGCCATCAAATGGGACCTGATTCATAGTGACTCCTCCTTGGGTTTTGGAGGCAGTATTACTACGGAAGTAGATTGCCCCATCTTCCCTCCAAGGAGTGGACTAGACCCTGTAAAAGATATTATGCTTCATAAAGCAGAGGGTCAGTGAAAAATGGGAAGACCATCAACAAGAGGGAATGACAGAGTGGCTGCAATGATAGGTTCAAGCATGGTAAAGACTGGCACAAGACTGGTCAGTGTTTCTTTCTATTGTACATAAGTTTGCTATGAGTCAGAACTGACTCGATGGCACCTGACAACAGTCTTTGTGATTCTCACTAGATGACTGTGTGGAACTATGCAAAAGTAAAGGTATTTGTGACCCACCACGGGTATTGGATAGCTTTTTAATAACGTAAATAGCGTGTAAGGATACATTTATGTGAGCGGATCCATGTAAATAAAATACATGAAACCGTAAGGTGGTGATAGATCATTTTTACCATCCTACTAGGCTTAAAATGAGCCATTCCAGAGACAGAAAGGGAGATCTCATTACCATCAAGAAAAAAGAGCCACAAGTGGAGTGTGTCCTTTGAACCCAACATGCCTGTGCTGAGACTCCTTGATCCAGGAGATAGAGAGCTTTGACATCAGAGACTGCCAGAAGCAGTGGCAGAAAAGCGGCAGCCACAGATCTGGCAAGAGACAAGGCAGTGGGTTTCCTGGCCCACAGAGTGAGAAAGCTGAGTGCCTTCAGGCCTCAGCTTACAGGTAAAGTGGGGTGCCTCTAGGCATTTATTGGCAGAGCTAAAATTGCTTTGTAACATTTGCCCAAGGAGCTCTGGTGGTGTAGTGCCTAAAGCATTTGACTGCTAACCAGAAGTCTGGAGGTTCAAACCCACAGCCACTCCTTGGAAGGAATATTGGGCAATCTACTTCTGTAGTGACACAGCCTAGGAAACCCAAGGAAGGGTCACTATGAGTTGGATCCGACTCTACGGCAGTGAGTTTTAACATTTGTCCAAGCAGGGCAGAGGCTAAGGGGCCACGGGGCTGAGAGGCTAAGAGCCAGAGAAAGGCACCGCTCAGAAAAGGCTGTGCTGATAGAAGAATTGTATGCTGAGTTGTTTCTGGTTCTGAATGGTAACCTGTTACTTCTCTAATAAACTCCATAAATCATGACTATAGTGTGTGAGTTCGGTGTGACCATTGCAAAGAATTATATTTGAACCCAGAAGAGAAATAAAGAGTGCTGTGGAAGGGATGGTTGATGTCAGAATTTGTAAAAAAGTTGGAGGGTGGAGGCATGAGTGACCTCCACCTCATAGGAATTAGCCTTGGCTGATGTTGCCAATGGTGATTCTCTCTCCTCCTAATGAATTTAGAGGGGGTCAGGTGACATTCTCACAATTTTTACATTATCTTAACTAGGAAATTAATACTTTTCGCCATTGCTAATGATAGTTACTCTGCAATTTCCACAAGAAAAACATCATATTCATCCATAAATATTGGCAATAAATAAATAAGGCACATAAATAAAATGCTTGCCCCAAAGTTCTGTTATCACAAAAGCAAATATTCCAGTCTTCATGCCATTCATCTGTACTTCTCTGCTAGTTCCCCACAGTGGGCTAAAGTGCTTCTGAGTCATTCACAAAGTACAGCATTTTATTTTTATTTATTTTTTAAAGCCATATATTTTAGACTTCATTGGGTGACGTAGTGTCTAGGACATTTGACTGCTAACCAGAAGGCTGGCGGTTCAAACCCACCAGCCACTCCTCAGAAGGAACATGGGGCAATCTACTTTCGTAGTGATACTACCCCAGAAACCAAAGGAGGGTCAGTATAAGTAGGATCCAACTCCAGGACAGTGAGTTTCATTTGGTTTTTGCAGAGTATTAAAAACCAAAATCAAACTCACTGCCATCGAGTTGATTCAGATGCTAATGACCCTCTTTGCATTTCTGAGGAGGTAAATCTTTGCAAAAGTAGATTGCCAAGTCTTCCTTCCATGGAGTGGCTGATGGGTTTGAACTGCCAACCTGCTAAGCAGTCAAATGCATTGGAGTTAATGATTTAAAGTGCAAGTCCATCTAATCATAATGTGATGATGCCACAGAGATGCTTTTGTGGTTCCTGTTTGCTTGTATCTTTGATTCACTGTTCAAGGGCAAGTTTTCCATAGTGGATTCACTTAATCCACATATATACAAATACAGTTTGGTCAGTTTGTGGAAACTCATTCCATGGCTAAATAAATACCTGTAAATGCATTATTAGTGCTTTTAATTGTTTTGACTAAAATGCAGAGTAAGCCTGAATACTAAATTATTACTTAAATATTTTTGTTAATGCTTAAGACTTAATCTTAAAAATAACATACTTAGTTTCTATTGCATATATAACCAAAATATTTTATTAAATATCACAAATGAAATCTGAATAGTCACAAAAAGTTGTCAGTGAGTCAGAATGAAATATTAAAGTTACCCACAGGATATTAGATTAGGTAGAAGATAATGATTTAATGCTGTGAGCTGTTAGATCTGATGTCCCGCTGCTCACAGTATCACAGGGTTCAGAACATTGTTGAAAGCAAAGAGGGAGAGCTTCAATGTGTGAGGAATGCATGATTCTTGGTGGCTAAAGGATTAAAGATCGAGAAAGAGGAGTTTAATGATTTAAAATGATAAAAATTTACATGATGTATGGACTGTGCAAAGTACAATAAAATTCTAGCTGTGAAAGTTTAAAAAAAGAAAAGAAAAGAAAAAAGTGCAACTACGGTAAACTTTCCATGGACTCCCTTCTTATCAGCCACATTTTATCTGTTGGCTATTTATAGTTCTCCTGGCTGCACCATCAGGAAACTGCTACTTGGGAAAATGAATCCTTAAAAAAAATGCATGTAAGGCTCTCTGAAGCTTGATTTTAAACATGAAAATGTAGGTAGATTTGTCAGGTAAGAGCAAACTAATACCAATACTAGTTTAATAAAAGTGACCTCCAACAATTGATGGAATGCATTTTTCATTTTTATAAAAATACAATATTCCCTGCAGACATTAGTTGTCTCTGGGAGAGATCTCTGGGAGCGACCCCTGGATTTTGGATTAATCTCTCATGAGAGACATAAGCTTTCCCAATCAGTGTGGATCCTCTCTGAATTGGTGTGGCTACATTTTCCTCTCCTTCTTGAGTGCTGGCCAGATTCTCTGAAAAAAAACTTAGGGGCAAACATCTGTAAGAGAGTATGCTTGGGAGGGAAAGAGATCAGGAAAAAGAGAAGGGAAGGTAGGGGAGGAAGGAAATCTGCATCTCAAGCCTTCTTAAAATGGTTTCATTTGAACTGCTTTCGAAATAAACATTAGAAATGGTCTGTCTCAAATAAGGTGCAGGCAAAAGAAAGGAATGTGGTTTTGTTTTATTTTTTCATGTTTTGGATAAATCAACTTTTTCTAGGTGAGATGGTTTTAAAAATTATGACTGCAAATGATTGTATAAAAGTATATTTTTTTCTTTAGATATACAAAATACTTTTCAAATATCATAATTTTTCAGTTTGAGTCTACTGATCCCATGCATTGTTTTCCTGTTTAAGTAAAATTAAACTTAAAGGCACCGACACAAGCAATTTTTTATACTCATCATTGATCAAGAGTTGTGTTCATTTCTCCCATTCTCTCCCATTCTCTTTCCACCATCTTGAAAACTTGACTAGATTTCAAGGGGCACACAAAAAGCTCAGATATGCTGGGAAAATCCTGTAGTGGCAGCCCTGGCACACACTAGGCCATCTGTCAGAAGATAATGCCTTATTCAGCCAAAGACATAAGGACTTGATAAGAGTGACTAAGATTATGAAGTACAACAAAGTGTAGGTGTGGTAGTTAAAGTTGTATGTCAACTTGGCTGGGACTGTTTTTGAGTGACTGGGCATCTGGGAGTAGTTATTCCCAATGGTGAGATTGGTAATTAACTCCATGGTGGAATCTGTTGGAGCAGCTGAGTAGCTGCTTTAGGGATGTTGACTGTTTCCAGTATATAAGAAGCAAATTTGAGGAACTTCTTCAGCTCATGGTATGCTTGGACCCTGCATGTAGCTAGGTTGTTGTTCAGCAGCCTGCCATGTTGTCTGTCAATCTTGGGGCTCTTAGTGGACTTGAATCACTGGCCTGCCATGTTGTTTGGTAATATCAGGACTGTGCCTTATTACCTGTTGACCTTGGGTTTGTCACCCTCAGCAACCAGCAGCTGCCTGCGTGAAGAAAAGCCTCCAGCTTCAGTGGGCCAGGAACAAGAGGCAGAGCTAAAGCTCAAGGTCGAGGGCTTTCACCCAGCCCTTGGAACCTGACACTTTGAATTTGGACTTCTAGCCTCCCAAACTGTAAGAGAACAAACTCATCTTTGTTCAAGCCATCCCATTCGTGGTATTTTCTATTAGAGCAGCACAAAGTAACCAAAGCACTAGGGCATTCCAATTCCACAAGAAAACTAATGTGATTTGAGATAAGGTATTAAATAAGCGCATGGGAATCTTTAGATTGTATCTCTTCACTCTGTTGTCTTTTAGATATCTGTTACTAGTACAAGTGAGAAGAGAAAAGGTATAATTTTATGTCCTTAATTTCACTTGTTAAAAATGAAGACAGATCTTAAAGAAGAGAGGCTTTCTCTGTTTGTTGTTGTTGTTATTTGCCATCGGGTCGGCCCCAACTCCTAGCAACCCCTCCTTGGGTTTCCGAGGCAGTTATCACTACGGAAGTAGGATTGCCCAACCTTCCTTTCTCTGTTTATAGACCTTAATTGTGGACTCTTGTAAATGCCTTCACCTTATAAAACAGAAGGCATCTCCAGTTTAGGTCATACAATTGGAAAGTTAATAAAAACAGAGAAGTTAAAGGAAAATATGAGCTCACTAAGAAACATGTAGGATAGTTGGTGATAATTAGTTAAGCTTGTACTGTGTAGAAATAAAGATATTCTACTCTGAAACACATGAGGTTACCATGAATTGGAATTTACTCCATGGCAACTGGTTTGCTGCTATGTCTATCTCTTAACATTATGAAAAATTAATGCTCCTTAACTTAGAAAAAGAGCCCATTAGTTAATCTGAGATTATTAAAGAAAATAAAGCATATATCTAAAACATATGCCTATTTATATGTCTTTGATAGAAGAATGATCTTTCTGTATTTGAGAAGGTCATCCTTTTCAACAGTGTCACAATGTTGAGGATGGAAGCCTATGAAAGAAAAAGAAAGGAAGAAAATAGTCACTGAGATAGATCAGCTTAATGCTTGGAATGATTTATGTTGCAAACAGTTTATTTTTACATTCCCTCCTATCTATCCATTTTCCTGATTTCCACATTCTTTGTCTTATTTCCTGAAACATGAATACCAGATTTTGGAAGTAGGAAGACCAGAGACGGGCTCAAGGAAAGGAAAAAAAAAAAAAAAAGTCTTTCTCATTCAAACCCTCTTCGATATATCATAGAAAGAAAGCTTTTAACTTCAAGAAGAAGCAATACAAACAAACAAACAAAAAATTAGTGCATTATCTGAAAGCAAAATATTACCAAATACATTCTACTTTCCCTATGTCTGAGAGAGATTTATAAAAGATGTACAATGGCATGCCCATACTCAATTTATGTTGTTGTTGTTGTTGTTATGTGCCGTCGAGTCGTTTCCGACTCATAGCGACCCCATGCACAGCAGAACGAAACACTGCCCGATCCCGTGCCAGCCCCACAATCCCTGCTATACTT
>NW_006921718.1:255214-267130 GCF_000298275.1 Orycteropus afer afer | reverse complement strand
TCTCTTGATGTTTCCTGCATCATTCAATATTTTGCCCATAGAATCTCTCACTATTGCAACTCGAGGCTTAAATTTTTTCTTCAGTTTTTTCAGTTTGAGAAATGCTGAGCGTGTTCTTCCTTTTTGGTTTTCAGACTCCAGGTCTTTGCACATTTCCACCATATAAAACAGAAGCATTTAATGAATTCAAATAGCCATTAACAACTTACTAGGAGTGACTTCTTGTCTAGATGTTTCAGATATAAACATGTATTCATGACTACAGAACTTAAATTTTCAACTAATCACTTTGTCAATTTTCTATCCTTTTTATTTTAAAAATGTTTTTAAAATAATATTTGATTGTGTTTTGAGTGAAAGTTTACATAGCATGTTAGATTCCCATTTGACAATTTTCAAACTTTTAAAAAATTTTATAGATTACTTACAGCAGAAGAGCATCAATCCTGTAAAGAACCAACCATTCATTCACAGGCAATTATAACACAACAGACCCTACAATGCATGTTTTAAAAAGTGATTGTGGAAGTGTAATAAACTTCTGAAAAATAAATACAGTATGTGAAATGGCTGTAAAAAGAATACAACCTTAGAGATCTTTTTATATAATTTTTACTCTATCTGGGTAACACAGAGAGTTAGTGTCTTTTGATGGATGTAACAGCTGAATGCCCATAATACTGGATGAAGTCTCAAGACTGTGATTTCCTGAGATGTAGACCAGAAACTCTCAAGAGGTTGCCTCTATAAGGTGAAGCAAGAAGTTTGGGAGGTAAAATGTAAAAAGAAAGAAGGAAGGCCAATGCCTATTTACATTAAACTTTATGTACAATACACTTGGAAGGAGAACAATCCTTCAACGTTTTTTTCATAATTATGCAAATTACACAGAGTTAAGGCCCTTGACGAGGAAACCTCTTTTCTCCTACATGTATTTTTATTCTACTTGAAAGGAAACTATTTGGAACTTACTCCTGATTTCTCCATTGGGCCTTATTGTCTTTCAGGCAAGGCAGGCAGATGTCACCATGAAAATAATTGAAACAGCCCACTGGACCTACCTTTCAGGGATGGCTGCTCTTCTCTGGGTCTCAGGGCATGACAATGAAAGGCTGGCTATTTTATGAAAGTGCCTTTTCTAACTTGCTTTCAAGGGTAATGTCCTTGCATTGTAGAATAGCATTATAAATGAAGTTTAAGCTGAGTCAAAGAGACCGACTATGACCTATACAAATGCATGTAGTAAGAAACATGTTAAATGAGGTTGTTGATTTATTTGAAAATGCTGCAATTTGAAATTGCACTTTGTTCCTCAAACATTAACAAATTTGGAGGTAAATGAATGATCCTGACAGATGTGTGGCAATTTAGGAAGAGTACACAGTCTGCACTTGCCAGTGACACATATCTATAGAGAGATCAGGATTCACAATTTAGGAGACTGGCATAATCCATATGGTGATGGTAAAGAACATGCACTGATTCAATAACCACATACAAGTTCTCATCCATTTCCCATTAATTCCACTGTGATTAATCACATGCATTGTCATTATGTCAGGGATCACAACCTGGTGGCCAATTGCAGAGTTTTTTTTTCTGACTGATTATTGGGCTTTTCATCATTAATAGGTCATTTTTCCCCATTGACCTCTCAATATTGTGGAACCTGGTTGAGAATATAAATACCTATTCATTAAGAAATATATTAAAGACTATTAGAGAGAAGAGTTATAAAGGAAAAAAAAAAAACCCATCATTTTAGAGTGGCTGGTGTTTGACTTAAAATTGCCTTTGGAGAATGGCAGATTTCCTTTTAGAAGGGAAGTTCACTTTTATTTAGGAAACCACATTTTTGAGTATGAAAAGATTGTTCTTCAGGATATTGTTAAGGGAAAAAAAGTGATATATATAAAAAAAAAAGTTTAAATTTGTGGGCTAGTTGGCCAAAGTAATTGGAGGGTTCAATAATTAGAAAAAAGAGGAATGGATGGCCTAAAATAGTGCTCTTATATCTGGCTGCACATTAGAATTAACAAGGGAGAACTTTAAAAATATATTCACGGTCTGGTTCCACCCCAGTAAGATTCTGATTTACTTAGTCTGTGTAGAGTCTGAGGAACAACATGTTTCAAAATCTCCCCATTGATTCTAATGTTAAACCAGAGTAGAGAATCACTGGACAGAAGGTGACCATATTCCCTAACAAATGTTCCAGGATGACATTTATGAGAGAAAAGAAAAAAAAGTAAGAAATTCTTGAGAATGGGAAAAGCAAGGGAGCTTTGAAATTAGAGCTGAATAACAGTCAATTACTTGCTACTTTTGTAGGTTCCTTCCTACCCCTGTACTCATGTCCTATCTTTGACAAAACGTTTTACATGCAAAAGTCTTGCACTGATGGGGCTTTGCGAATGAACTATGAGGGTCCAGTCTTAGTTCCAAGTGGTGCTGAAAACAGTAAAAGCTGTGAAAGTTGAAATAAGAATTCTACAGAGGTCATCCAATATAAAAAAAGAGCTAACCAGGAGAAGGTAGGGTTCATGATAATCTTAAGAAACTTTTTTAGGACTCTGGGTTGGGGTCTTGAAATTAATTATTTAGGAATAATTATCTCAAAGGGATGGAGGATTTGGAGATAGCCTCTTGATAGTATCAAGAGTCTATTAGAGTTTGTTAAAATTCTTTGTGTCTGTTAGATGAGACCACCTTTAAATGATGGCTCCAGAAGCTTGAGCAGTTTGATTTTCCTTTTTTTTCTAATTCATGTGTAAGGGGATAAATAAGATAAATAGTGCATTTTGGTAGGTTAGAAATGATGTATGTCAAGGAAACATATTTCCAGAATTAAATTTGGGTCAGCAGTTTTCCTCTTAGAGATTTATCTTCAGGAAATGAGCACACAGGTTTATAAAGACATATGTGTGATATAGTTCCTAATGTCTTGTTTATAACAACAAGTTAGCAATATTTTATAAGTAATATAAATTGCAAGTCAATCGCATGAAGGAATGATCTGTATTGATTATGAATGATAATGCATAGCTCTATTGACAAAATTTTTATATTATTAAGGCATGAGTATTTTTGGAACAGTCCAATCCCTTTTCATTCATGTGCATGCGTGTGTGTATGTGTACACATGGCAATAGAAAAATGCCTGAACAGAGAGAAAAAAATATAAAACTAATAATTTGTCAGTTTTATTATTATTTTTTTTTATTTTAAAAGATTATATAAGGCAGCATCACAACAACTCTATAATGGAAACATTCACAATTGTAACACAAAAGATACTGAAGTATACATTTTTAAAATGTATTTTGTTGTTTTTGTTGGGAATACCCAGCAAAACATATAACAGTTCAACAGTTTCTACATGTGCAATTCAGTATCGATTCTAGTTTTCTAATTATACAACCATTCTTGCCCTTCTTTTTTGAGTTGCTACAACTCACTGCTCCCTAAGGTTGCTATCTAATTTTTTTAGTTGCTATTGTCATTTTTATCCCATACAAATCATTCTTAGGAGCTCTGGTGGCACAGTGCCTAAGGCATTTGACTGCTAACCAGAAGGTTGGCGGTTCAAACCTACCAGCAACCCCATGGAAGGAAGACTGGGCAATCTACTTCCATAAAGATTTACTGCCTTGGAAACCCAAAAGGGTGTTGAGTCAGAATCAACTGGATGGCAGTGAGTTTGGTTTTGATATTTTTTGTGCCCTACATTGTAAATTTTTTAAAATGAATGACCATAACCATGTCTTATTTCTATTTCCTAGGTTTTTTATAAAGCTAAAAGTATTTTTTATTCTGAACAAAAATGATAATTTTTGTATGTGGCAAGTCACCAGACCTTCCAATAAATAGATGTGGTTATAATTATCATAGCTAGCTAACAAATGTGTGGTAATCTACTATCCTGCTTGTCTGTAGTGCTCAGAAAGAATAATGTGGACTTAGCACATGGATTTTAAGAGTGTGACAGCAAACCTCTACTATAGCTATAAAATTTAAATAAATGAATGATATTGGAGTAATACAAATATATATTTAATTTCCTTTTGTCTAGAAATATCATACGAGAATTTCATTCCACTCTACCGAGATCTGTATACTTAAGATGTTTCCAAAACACCCTAACATTCTCCCATAAATTATACATGCATGTGGAATCACAATGGTATAATTTTCCAAAGGCATTGTAAAGGGTGGTGTTGTGATCACACGCTCAGCCATTCAATAATTCAGGAGTACAGGTGCAATGTGCCCTGCTTGCAATGCCTGTTATGTGTGGTCCTCACACATGCTCGCTAAAGAACCAGCCTAATAATAGCAAATGGAGCTTCTCTGAGCTTGTCAGGTGGTTGCCACATACTTTGAAATATGTATGGGAGAGTGAGTTGTGAGACGTACTGTCTCTCTTTAACTGTGTGTGAGGCAAAAGGAACTAGCTGGGCTTTCATTTAGAAAGGGTTCTCTTCTGACCATTAGATTTGAAGTGCTGGCTCTACAATCAGAGCTCACTTTTCTTAAAACTGCTTCTCTGGGCATTCAACAAAACACTAGAGAACCAAACCAAAAAAAAAAAAAAAAAAAAAAAACCACCAACAACAACAACAAAAAACATGCAACATGAAATCTGTGTCTAATCTGTGTCAAAGCCCTCATGCTGTTTAGAGGTTCAGAAAGCAGGATAGACCCTAGGCTACTGTGTGAGACCATTTGTTCTGAGAGTGATGATCTGTCAATATTTCATTATAGGGAGTTTCTTGCTTTGAAATAACCAAGTGAAAGCAGTCAGGGTAATTCAAAAGCTATCAAGGAGGTGCCCTCTGAATCTGATTGCAAGTAATTATCATATGGGGGTCTTTTAAAAACTACAGACTTCAAAAATGAAGATTTTCAAGACCCACTTGAAAAATGAAGATTTTCAAGCCTTCCAGATTCAGAATCTCAAGATGACTATCTTTAATATAAGATGATTAAATATGATTTTAATTATCATATTATTATAAGAATATTTTAATATCAAATACTCCACAGATTCTGATGCACAGTCAGATTTAGAAGTCATTATTTTTAAACTCATCATTTGTTGTTGTTATGTGCTATCGAGTCGGAGCTGACTCATAGTGACCCCTCCTTGGGTTTCCGAGACAGTATCACTTCGGAAGTAGATTGCCCCATCTTCCTTCCAAAGAGTGGCTGGTGGGTTTGAACCACCAGCCTTCTGGTTAGCAGTCAAGTGCCTTAGGCACTATGCTACCAGAGCTCCCCATCATCATTTAGTTAGTTTGAAAACAGTAGAAGAATTACAAGGTGAAGACGATAGATAAAAGCCAAGATGGAGAGTGGGGAGGACAATAGGAAAAAACATTGCAAAATAAATAAATAATAATAATGAGAAAAGTGGGAGAGACAAACTTTCAACAGAGCCAATATTAAACACAGCAGCAAAAAGCTGCCAACTGTGATTTGTGCTGTTCTAGAAGAAAGGAACCAGGAGAACAATGTTTCCTAATCCACAGGGACTGCAATTACTCTTGCATTCGTCATTTGCATACTAAAAGTAAATTAATTGTAATAAGACATTGTCACCGAATAAATGTCTCCTGCTTGGAAAATCAGTGCTTCCGATTTGCCCCTCCTTTTCTGTTCCGGCAGGAGAGCTGAACATTTTCTTCGGACAATGTTCTATTCTACTGACATTATCTTTTAATTATATCTCCATTACATCCAGCCTTCTTAGCTTTTAATGAAGTAGATTTCCTAAAAATACATGCCTTTAATAAGAGCATGTAAAATAGAAAAGCAAAAGTGTTTCAGATCCATGTGACTCAAAACTCCATTTCACATTACTAGACCTCTCACAAAAAATAACAAAATTCTTCCTTTTCACTCCGTTTGAACCAAAACTAGTTAACTATTCAGTCTGAAAATACTGGCAGATGGAAAAAATGTTTTTAGTATAAAATATATAAGATATGGAAGTGCTCTCTGGTCAAATGGCAAATGAGAAGAAAAACTAAAATCACTTTTTAAAGTATGACTAGGTAACTCTCATATAAGAAATAAAATAAACTTACTTTGACTTTCAGGCATTCATTTCCTTTTCATCAAAAGTTTCCTTTTCATCAAAAGTTTCCTTTTCATCAAAACTCTACCTTGAGTACATCTCACAACTCATTCTCCCACACATATTTCAAAGTATGTGGTAACATACTTTACAATGTTGTAATTGTAAAGAAATCTGGACATGATTCCTAAAAAATAAGACTTCCCCATCCTCTGGATCTTATGCTCTCTAAGATAAAACAATAGTCTTATCTATAAAATGTATAAACTAATGGTATTTACCTTGTGAGGACTGAATGAATCAACATGTCTAAAATATTTGGATCATTATCTGGTTCATTGTAAACAGTGCACCCTTGTTTCTAGGACTACTATCAAGGCTAAAATTTTCCTACATCTTTTTAAAATTAATAAACAATTTTCTCTCACATTTCTACATTTCATCCATTTATTCTAGTTGTGGCAAAACAATTTAAGTGACATTATATCCCGTAGAGTAATACTGAACCAGTAATGTATCAGGGGTAATTCAGAGATCAGTACTGCCTCTTGTTCCTAATGTTCCCTGGTACATACATACTAAAAAAAACAGTAGAAAGTAGAAATCTTATCATAATCTTCAGTATGAAAGAAGCTTAAAGATAACAATGGGAAAACAAGTGAAAGAAAAAATGACTTGAGAGAGTACAAAGAGAATGTATCCTTATCGAAGCTACCCTCTACTGAGATTGAGACACTATGGAGTAAGATGAGGAGACACCACTCACTCACATCAGCCAAATCAACCCTGGTGCCAAAGAATGGAAAACACTGCAACCATAGCACTCTGACTCTCAGAAGTTACAGAATTTCTCTGGATGTTCCTGCATCCTTCACCTGTGCTTTGGTCTTCTTTGCCGTCCTCTGCAGATTTGCCCCAACACCACCTACTTTGGCATCAATACCTTACTATGCGTAGTATCCATAGACTTCTTTCTTAAGCTGTTGCTACATAGCCTAGGCTTTTTCACCTCACAAATAATTACATTTATTATTTTGTGGCACCAGAAACAGATAACCCTATATATTTGTGTTAGACTCCAACCAGAGTGTCTATTTTTAAATGTACCTAATATCCTGAATTCAATGTTTCCTGATGACTTCCAGTTATTCCTAAATATCATATGCCTAGTTTCTTTCAGCTTTATTTTTTTGAAAAAAAAAAAAAAGTTAACATCCTATCATGATTTCTATTCTACCTAAGGTTTCCATGCCTATACTCTCCCATTTGACTTCTAAACAGTGTGTTAGTTTTGCTTTTAACATTTTAAATGTCAGTTGTCTTCCCAAAACAGTCTCCTGTATTTAATGGCATCAATTCAAGATAAAGGAATTGAAATAATAAATATATATCAAAGAGACAGATACGACCAAAAGGGTGATAATATGTACTTTTAAAGGAATGTTTGCAACAGAACCGGAAGCTTGCTACAGTTTCTTGAAAAGAAGTTCTTTATTTTTTCCCAAGAGAAAAATGATAGTACCAATATTTGACTTTTATTTCAGCATCAACATTTTTCCCCAAGAGCACAAATCCTTGGCTTAATTGTACGACAGGAACATATTCCCCAGATATCTCCTGAAACAGATAAGATGCACTAATTTCTCCGGAAGCACCAAATGAAAAAGGGCTGATGCCATGTGAAGAAGAATAAACCTGAACCTTCTGTCAATCTTTGTCTTGGCATCAATCTCAAGACCCATTCCCAATGCATTCTTAGGCAGCATCTTGATTGTGCAGTTTGTGCTGTGGCCCACCATATGGCAACCAAGTTCAGAGTCCATTTCCTAGATCTATTTTAATATAATTTTCTTCCCATCTGTGAATTACTTAATAATTCCAACTGGTCAGGATCTTTTTTTTTTTTCCTTCTGAAAGTCAATTAAAATTGATGGTGTTTCTCCTCTTATGCTAGTGAAAATAATAGGAGAATAACATGGAATAGATGCAAATAGAAGTAGAAATTTCCCAATGGAAATAGTAATAGATCAAGAATCTGAAACTGAAATTCAGTTTTGACTATGCAAAATACTAAGCTTATGCCTTGTCCAAATAGTATGTAAACAAGAGGATTATACCATCAGTAACCTGATTTTCTGGTCTACATTAATTTAATCTTGAAAAATAGGCTGTCTTGTCATATTTTACAAGCTAACATTTTCTGATTGTATATTCAATGTGGTTTTAAGTACAGGCAGTCCTCAGGTTAAGAACAAGATCCATTCCTAACTGTGTCATTAAGAATTTGTAGGTCAGTTGGACCAGCTGCATACAGTTGTTATTTAGCCTTACTTTTTTTTTTTTTCTTTATCTCTTGAGGATGGGCACTGCAGACATGTCCCTCATCATCTGTAGATGAAGGGGACCTATGCCTGAAGCATCCCTCTTAGCCTTACTTTAGTGCAAGAACTGTGTGTGTAATAAGTGAAAGTAAATGATTGTGATGAAGAATTTGTTGCAGGTAGGACTTAGTCAATCTTTTCAAAGTGAGGGGATATTTGTTGTGGTTGTTACGTGCCATCGAGTCGGCCCCAACTCATAGCGACCCCTCCTTGGGTTTTTGAGGCAGTATCACTACGGAAGTAGATTGCCCAACCTTCCTTCCGAGGAGTGGCTAGTGGGTTTGAACCACCAGCCTTCTGGTTAGCAATCAAGTGCCTTAGGCATTATGCTCCCAGAGCTCCTGAGTGAATATTTACATAACATTAATGGGCAAGTAGAGTTGTCTGTAAGTCAGACTGCCTGTATAAATATGTTATTGAATCCTTTGTCTTGTACATTGCCTACTTTTTACTATATAAAAGAATCACATAATTAATTTTAAATAATTTATTCTTTCAAACAACAAGTATTTATTGAGAGCCTAGGTGGCAGATGATCTTTAGGGATGGGAATCTATAACTAACAAGAGAGGCAGAATCTTTCCTCTTATCATTCTTACAGTCTAGTGGAAAAGAGAGTTGACAAATGAATAAATAAATCATAGCCTTAAAAAAGTCTGTCTCACTTGATCCCTTGACAAACTTTGTTATTATCAGATAATAAGAATTACATGCTTATTATATTTCTATTTTTGCTTTTCAGATTGGAAGCTCAAAATTAAGTTTACAATCTCTGAAAGGAAGAATGAAAAAGAAAGAGAAAGGACATGAAATTAAAAAAATATATATATGAGTTTGATTCTCACTTCTACAGCTTATAGTCATGAGATCTTAAATTAAACCTCGTCGCTGAACCTCTGCTTTCTCAACTCAATATGGAATTAAGTAAAACCTGCCCTATTTATCTCATTCTGTTCAGAAACTAATGAGGTCTTGTATAGGAAGAGTAACATAAGTAATCTATAAATTTAAGAAATTAATGAATCAATATTTAATTAAGGAGAGGTTCCAGTAAGATGGTGGACTAAACAGAAAGACTGCACACACCCTCTTCAACAAAGAAAAGGGAAACCAATTAACACAGACAGAAGATAATCCTGGACTCCTGAGCCTTGAAGGGAATGATATAGAAGTGGACTAACCCCCAACTAGCAGAAGGATTTGCATGAAAATACCAAAAAAGGAGATATACGGAGCTGCCGTCTGACAGCGATCCTGAGTGATCCTGACAGCACGGCACAGACACTTTTGACAGTGCTGAGTGGCAGTAGGACCTAAGAATTAACCTAAGAATCAGCCCTGCTAGCCAGGGACTGCACGGAGGACTGTTCTGGTGGCTGGGGAATAAACAAAGAAGGTGAAGAGAAATGCAAGCTGAGCTGTGGACTTTTCCCTGTCCGGAGGGTGAGCCATTTTGAACATTCACAAGTGGCTTGACCATTTTGTATACTTAAAGAGACAGTGCTTTTGCAGATTCCAGGGGCTTAAGAACAGATTCTGCTTGTCAGCAACCCCAAGGACACTCTGGACCTGCAAGACTGACAAGATGCAACATTCCTCTCATTACTCATACCCCATGTCCTCTTGGTGAACAGAGGTGCAGCCATCTCGCACTCCTACCTACCTTATGGGCCCACAGGAACTCCAACTCAGACAGAGCCCAGGTCCCCTGCCCTGACCTCCACTGACTTTTTTCTCTTTATTTATTTATTTTTTTTTTTTCTTTTACTCTTTCTTTTTTCCGGTGATTAGTTTGCTTGTATTTGTCTGTTTTAAAACAACTATTATTGTCAATACTTTTGTCCTTTTTATTATTATTCTTATTCTTCCCCTCCCAGGTCCTAGTTTTCAGCTTTTTTTCTTTTCCCTGTTCCTGGTTGAAAAAAAAAAAATTTAATTTAATTAACTTTTTCTTTTCCCGCTTTTTTCTCATGGTTAACCCTGTTCCTTGTTTTTCTTCTTACATTTTTTCCCATTTTTTTCTTCATTATTCTCTTTCCTACCTTTTTTTCTCTTAGTTCCCTTTCCTGAGATATTGTAGGTTTTCTCATTTTTTTCTTCTTCTTTTTCCCTTTTTTCTTTTTTTTTGTTTACTGTTACTGTGTGATTACATGTTGTGTTTTTTGTCCATGTCCTTTTAATTTTTTCATCATTATTCAATTGTAATTTTTGTCTAACTGAGTGGGAGACAGCAAGAGTCCCAATAAGACACAACTATACCCACACCTCCTGCAACTTCACTTATTGACCGAGAGCCACTTCCTCCTTCCCCACCAATGGTCCAATGATAAAAAACCACCAAGAAGAGCCTGAATCGTCCTTGGCTGCTCTTCACAAAGAGTTAACAGCTAAATACAACAAAGCCACTATGCCTCAGAGACAACAGACCATCACAGTCCACACACAAAAAAAGCAAGATAAGTGATAGAAACAAGGGAGTAGGATACAGATACAGAAAATGCCTCTGAGGAAGAAGCAGCATTGGAACTCTCTGATAGGAAATTCAAAAGAATTATGTTTAGGTATCTTCAAAGGATTGAGAGACAGACCAAAGAAAACAGAAAAAAAGCCTAGAAGAATTTTGGAAGAAAATACAAGAACAAAATGACAAAATAAATGAAAAGTTAGAAATGATTCTAAACCTACAGATAGAACAGAAGATTAATATTAAATTGTCAGAAATAGATAACACATTGGAAGGGCAGAAGAACAGAATTGATTCTATGGAAGACAGAATTAATGAGATTGGAGAAAAATACCTGAATATTTTTTGGAAAGGGATCAGTCAGAAAAAAAATCAAAACAAAATGAAGAAAGCCTAAGGTTCATGTGTGATACCATCAATAGGAATAACATACGTGTCATTGGAATTCCAGAACAGGAAGAGAAAAACAAGACCACTGAGAAAATTGTCCAAGATTTGCTTGAAGAGAACTTTCCTGATATGATGAAAGATGAGAATATATCCATTCAGGAAGTCCAACGAAACCCAAACAGGATAGATCCCCCCCAAAAAAAATCACCAAGACACATCATCATCAAACTCATCAAAACCAAAGACAAAGACAGAATCTTGAAAGATGCATGGGAAGAACAAAAAGTTACCTACAAAGGACAGCCAGTAAGAATAAGCTCTGATTTCTCAACAAAAACCATGCAAGCGAGAAGGCAATGGGTTGGTATATATAAAACGATGAAAGAGAAAAATTTTCAACCAAGAAATACATGTTGTTGTTGTTGTTGTTGTTAAGTGCCGTTGAGTCGTTTCCGACTCATAGCGACCCCATGCATAGAAGACTGAAACACTGCCAGATCCCGCGCCAGCCCCACAATCCCTGCTATACTTGAGCCCATCATCGCAGCCACTGTGTCAATCCATCTCGTTGAAGGCCTCCCCATCTTTCGTCGACCCTCCAC
>NW_006921718.1:246318-249351 GCF_000298275.1 Orycteropus afer afer | reverse complement strand
GGCAGACAATGGTCCTATAAGTTTATGTGAATGATCAGAATTCCCAGGTATATAGTAGAGCTGACAAGGGGCAAGACTGTGGTCACTGCTTGGTCACAGCCAGCTACCCAGAGGGATCGAGTAGTTGAACCTGTGGGCTTGGGACCATAGTCGCAGGGGACATCAAGCTCAATTGGCATAACATACTAAACAAAACACTGTTTCACCTCCTACTATGGCGAATAGCGACTGGGATCTTAAAAGCTAGCAAGCTGCCATCTAGATGCAACTATGGGTCTCTCCTCGTCTAAAGCAAAGACGAATGAAGAAAACCAAAATTCATGGAAACAATTAGTCCTAGCAACTGGGACACCATCAATCTGCATCCTATACAACTATGAGACCAGTAGAACTAGATGGTGTCTGGCTACTATTGTCATCCATGTGGAAGGGGATCTATGTAGGAGATCCTTGATAGAGAGGGAGAACAATGTGGAACAAAACTCAAAATCATTTGGAGAAAAAAAAAGGGAGGGGGTGGACCAGGTTTGCTTGTCTGATAGAACCTGGTGGAACCTCTGAGAATATGGCCCCTAGCTGCCCTTCAGGTCTGGAATTGAACCCACATCTGTTGTTTCCAGCCAAACCAAAGACAGGCATATGAGTTGAACATTTACCTCAGGTAGATACCTGAGGTAGTCCTTGGAGAGAACAATCATGGGAGAAAGGAGGGCTGCTTATGTACGGGGAGACAGCTCAGGGGGCAGGAGTACATTGAGGGATGGACACTGGGAGGAGGTAACTATGAGGAGAAAGTGAGAGGGGAGTTGTTGCATTGTGGTAAACTGTGGTCAATGTCATGAGGCAAAGTATATGTGAACTGCTGTATGGAAAGTGAATTTCCTCTGTAAGTCTTCATCCAAATCACAATAAAAAAAATAATAATATATATTTAATTAAGGAAATAACTTGCATTTGACTTTTTTTTTTTTTTTTTTTTTCCTGAACATTATGTCTGATACTTTTTTGGGATAGATAAGAGAGAATGTAATTTACATGTTTTGTTAAAGATTCTCTAGATATCTTGAGCCAAAACTTCAATACCTCCATTGATGGGGAACTCAGAACTTACTGCAACAGTTCATTGTTAAAAGCTATGCTGTTAGAAATGTTTTCCCAATGTGCAGTTGGAATATCTCCAACTCCCAGTTTCTGTCAAATGGTTCTACCTTTCAATGACACTGGACATGCATGTACAGATGGTGTACTGTATGAGGGCACTGATCTAATGGGGCACTACTCCCATATAATTATATATTGCACATTTGTATGTCTATTATTAAAATTGTATGGCTAATGGAAGTAAAATAGATTAAGGAAGACATACTTTTTAAAAATTCCCACAATGGTACAATTTGAGCTAACAACAGCCTTTATCATTTATTGTTAGATAGATTCCTTCCTCCTCAAAGTGACCTTTCAAATATTTTATTCTGATTTGTATGGTTCCAGGATCCTTCTCTAAAGGGGCTCAGGATTTCCATCTCTAAATCACAAGTTTACTGATACTGGTCAATACAAAAATAAACCTTAAAAACATTTAACTACTTAAAACAAAATTGAATATTTTCTTTCTGGTTTCATCTTCTTTACTGCGGAACTGCATAGTAGTATGCCACACTATCTCAAAGAACAGGATATCATTAATACACCTTAAAATGTTTGAATGACTTTCATGACATTCCTGATATGATTTGTTGTTGTTAGTTGCTGTCAAGTTGACTTAGACTCATGGTAACTCCATATACTACAGAGTAGAACTGCGTACTTGGAGTTTTGGTTGTAATAGTTAAGATTACAGATCATTATTACTTTTTTTTCTGTGGTATTGCTGGATGGGTACAAATTGCCAGTTTTCAGATGAGCAGTTCTGTGCACACTATTTGCACCAACTAGGGACTTTCCGTTATGAATTAAGTTGGTTCCTGCCCTTGTGTATGTGACCTTGTTTGGGGAAATAGGGGTTTTCTTTGCAGCTGTAATCAGTTAAAGTAAGGAAATCATACTGGAGTAAGGAGAGTCTTCATCCTAATTTCTTTTGAACAGTGCTTTATATAATAGAAGACAACATGAAAAGAGAGACACACACAGGGAGAAGACACCTTACAATGATAAATCTATAAGCCAACGATCACCAAGAAACCCTTGGGTTTGCCAGAGCTGAAAAAGACAAGAAAGGATTTTCCCTAAAGCTGACAGGGAGAGAGCATAGCCGTGCTGATGCTCTGAATTCAAACTTCTAGCCTCCAGAACTGTGAGAAAATAAACTTCTATTATTTAAATTCATCTACCTTGTGGTATTTTGTTATGGCAACCTTAAGAAACTGTGATGCTTACTTAAGGCACAACTATACTTATTGTATCACTCTTGTCACCCCCACTACTATAACATGGGAGTTTCCATCGCCTGTTAAGAAGAAATCCAAATCCAATATGTACATTTCAACAGTATTTAATATAATTAAGCTTAATTCATATCATTGACAAAACTATTCTATTAAAAAAAAAAAAAACTCACTGTTGTAGAGTCAGTTCCAACTCATAGTGACCTCTCCTTAGGCTTCTGAGGCAGTACCTCTACAGAAATAAATTGCCCAATCTTCCTTTCAAAGAATGACCGACCGGTAGGTTTGAACCACCAGCTTTCTGGATTCTGTTAAAATGCAACCTCTTTATATTTGCTTGTGAATCTCATACTTTTCATTTGTAAGAGGTAACAAATGTAATTGAACAATTAAATTTTATTTAAAGCTTATAGCATAAAGGAAAAAGAAATGGGGGCAGGCAGAGTAACAAAACATACGGTCATTCTCAAGGATTTTGTTGTACTTTGCTCACCCATCATTAGCCATCCTGGTCCTAATGCTTATATTTCCTAGCCAATTATTTTTAGATTTTTTTTTTACCCTGTAATGGTGTTTATGACCTATAAAACTGTAAGCTAGTATTTGTTAAATAAGAAAATATAGTGTGATTTTTACTGCAAAATTTAAA
>NW_006921718.1:244040-245943 GCF_000298275.1 Orycteropus afer afer | reverse complement strand
TTATCTAGATACATTGACTAAAAAAAATAGAATTCTTCCACTTATTCAAAAAGTATTAACTGTCCATTCTATCTAGGTCCTGCACTTAGGGATAAAAACCAAAAACCAACTCACTGCCACGGAGTTGATTCTGAGTCTTAGTGACTCCCATTATTCCCAAGGCAGTAAATCTTTATGGAAGTAGATTGTCTCATCTTCCTCCCTTGGAGCAGCTGTTGGGTTTGAACCTCTGATCTTGTGGTTAGCAGCCAAATGCCTTACCCACTTTGTCAGGCAGGTTTTAAGGCAAAAGGAGAAACTATCAGATAGTGATAGTCATATTAAGGAAAATAAAACAGGATTGAGTGACACAGATTTAAGGAAAGGCATTTCTGTGGATGAGATCATCATGGAAGACTTCTCTGAATAAGTGGTATTTAAACCCCTTGAATGACCCAAAAGACTAGAGGCAGAGTATTCCAATAAAATAAAATTAATCGAGACAAATGAACTGATGGCAAACAAGCTTAGCACATTCAAGGAACAAAATCAAGACCCTAGGTGAATGGGAAGAAAGATGTGGCAGTCTGCTTCTGAAAAGATTACAGTCTTAGAAACTCTATGGAAGTTCTATTCTATCCTATACTCTATGGCAGTTCTATTCTATCCTATAAGATTGCTAGGGTCAGAATCAACTGGATGCCATTTTTTTTTTTTTTTTTAAATGAATGGGGTTGGGTGAGGGACAAGAAAAGGAAAAAGAGAAATAATATTACAATAGTTACAGTATCTGTGGCCTTCCAGATCAGGCTATAATGCTGGATTTTATTTTATGTGATGAAAGAGCGAGAGAAAAAGCAAAGGATATGTTAAGATTAAGGTTTAACACAACACCTTGGCCATTCCCATGGGTTTAAATGCCACTGATGGTGATGACTCTCAAAGTTATGCATCTAGGCCATACTCCCTGTACTTCCCTAACTATAGTTTCTTATAGTCACATGTCATGTCAGCTTGATATTTTCACTTGCATTCCTAATGGGAAGTTTCAACTTCACAAGTCAAAATGTCCTCCTTCTCTAATTTTCCTTATCTCAATAAAATACACCAGCCTGTATTCATTTTTCCAAGAGGTATTTCTAGAAGTTACCCCTAAAGGAGTCTACTCATTCCCTTGCCTCACCTGTCACCATGCTAACTAATTCCCTAAAACATAGGCCTCTTCTGTCCAGTTCCATCTGGACAGATGTCACTCGGTCCCAGAAGCCCACTCTTTCCTCCTTACTGTTCTTACCTCCACTTATACTCCTCTGTCATTCACAATCTGAGGACGACCACTATCCCACCACCCCAGCCATGGCAAAAACCTCCTAATTGACACCTACCTCTATTTTTGCCCCTTTAAAACCTACACTACATTGTGACAAGAGTGACATTTTAAAAATGAAAATGAAGTCATACACTTTTCCTTTTCAAATCTTTCAAATGAATAATTCCCTTACTACCTAAGTGCTGCTTTTTGGCAAAATTTAATCAAGAGTTCATTCTTTAATTTTTTTTTTCTGAAAATTTTTTAATGTATAAATGAGACAAGGAGTTCTGGTGGTGCAGTGGCTGAGGTAATTGGCTTTTAACCAAAAAATCAGAAGTTCAAACCCACCAGCTGTTCTGTGAGAGAAAGATGAGGCAGTCTGCTTCTGTAAAGATTTACAGCTTTGGAAACTCTGTGGAGCAATTTTACTCTATCCTAAAGGGTTGCTATGAGTCAAAGTCTATTTAATGGCAGTGGATTATAAGTAAGACAAGTATATGTGTATTTATATGTTAAATATATACTTATACACATGCATGCACACATATGTACACATACATGTGTGTATATGTGTGTGTGTGTGTATATATATATATATATATATATATATAT
>NW_006921718.1:233592-243940 GCF_000298275.1 Orycteropus afer afer | reverse complement strand
CAAATCTACCAGCCACTCCTCAGAAGGTTGGGCAATCTACTTCCGTAGTGATACTGCCTTGGCAACCCAAGGAGGGGTCGCTATGAGTCAGGTCCGACTCAAAGGCACAGAACAACATATATATATAGCAACAAAATAGAACAGAGTAGAACTACTCCATAAGATGCCCTTTACAGACTGCTACATCTTTATCCTGTGGTGCAGCTAGTGGGTTAGCAGCAGAGCACGTTACCAGTGGACCACCCAGGCTCTATGTGTGTGCGTGTGTGTGTGTATAAACAAACAAATAAATATATATATATATATATATATGTAAAACAAAAAAGCAAACTCACTGCTGTTCAGTCAATTGGACTCATAATGACCCTTTCTTGGGTTTCTGGGGCAGTATGTCTATGGAAGTAGATTGCCCAATCTTCCTTTTGAGCCTTCTGGTTAGCAGTCAAATGTCTCAGGCACTACGCCACCAGAGCTCCCATATATATAAACAAATATTTTTTTTTTAAGACTGAAACAATACAAAGAGTGAAAAGTAAGCCCCTCTCCTACTGTGCCCTCCCTCCAGTTACTCATTCTTCTTAGGAGAGGCAGTAAGATTTACAGGTTTTTTTTTTTTTTTTCTTTTCTTTGTCTTTTTTTTTTTTTTTTAACACACAAATGGGAGCATATTAAACACATTCTCCTACATCTGGTTTAATTTCGCTACACAATAGATGTTGGGGACTTCTCTGTTTACTCTTTCATAATTTATTTGGCTAGTTGTTTATTGAAAGACATTTGAGTTACCTTTAGGTTTTCTTTATTCTCCCCTCTCCTGCATTATTCAATTTTCCTTCTCTATCTTTTCTTTACACCTAGCTACTGCATTTTATTTTTTGGTTCCCTTTTATAGCAAATTTCTTGGAAGTACTTATCATAATCACTGAAATTCTTTTCCTTTTGCTTTTTTGCCTGGCTGCATCTCATGTGTTTATTATTTCTCTAATGATCTCATTGTTACCTTCAATTTCTTTTTTGACTTCATCCTCCTCAGTTGCCTTTAATTTTCTATGTTCCTTTTCTCCTGCTTCATTTAAATCAACTCTGTATATAACCTATGTGTGACCTCTCATAGGCATTACTCATGTTTGAGTGGAGGCCTTCCTCTATTGGCCTGCTCCCTGTACAAGTAATGGACAGAGGGAAGCTATAGCTTTTAACTGAAACTATTGTCTCAGAGAATATTTTCCAAATAGATGTGCTGTGTCCCCTGCTCTGAAGGCACATGTCCCTCAGTGATTCCTTGAGAGAGAGCAGATGCTCTCAAGGCCACTTCTACATGCCTCACAACTTGTGTCACCTGGTTTCTTTGGGTATATTTCTCCTCAGTTGAATTTTGTTAATGGATGCCAAGGTCCCCCTTCTCTTTCTTCCCTCTTTTCTAAGCTATTTCCCATAATAAGTATCATGGTTGGAGACATAGATGGGTGTGCTGGTGATTTCTTCTTTGACAGTTTTTCCCCTGATATTCTGTGACATGGAATCAAATTCTCAAGTTGCTCTTTAGGCAGGTCCACAATGCTAGATTTCATTCTTACAAGAAATGAATCATTAGGTGGCCCATCAGGATGCTACCATCATTTTCAGAAACATATGCACCCTGCTTGATATCTGCAGACATGTTATAGGTTTTTGGTAGCTTCTCTGAATTTGGATGAATTCTGACATAATTTTCTTAGCTAGACTATTTTCTGGTTTGCTTGCTAAAAGGATTTTGGAAAATTATTTTTGTTTATATGTTAATGTTAGTTCTTTTGTGGAACAAATAGAGGAAATGGATTTTGATTTCTTGATCTTTTACCTATATAAGTACACTCATTTGATTCTTCCTCTGTATTATCTCTGCAAGCATTTTATAGGCATCACTTTATTTAATTCAATCCTCTATGGAGTAGGAATTATTATCACTAATGTACAGATGAAGAAATTGAGGCTCAAATTAAATTAAGTACATGTCCTAAAGTGACACAGGCAGTTAGTGGTGTGTCCAGGTTTGCAATTTATTCTTATTCTGACTCATGCTGTACACTTTTTGGTTAGTAGTGGACCATTCTAGGTCCCTGGGTCATGCAAATACTTAGTGCTCCTCTACTAACCAAAAGAAGGGCAATGACACCACAGAAGAAAGGTCTGGCAATCTTCTTCCATAAAATTATACCTAAGAAAACCCTATGACAAAGTTCTACTCTGAAACACATGCAATCAACATCAGTCAGAATCTCCTCAACAACAATGGCTTTGCGTTTTGATTTATGCATCATAAAGATACTACATTGTTTTTGGTGCTGTCACGTTAGTTCCAAGTCATAGCAATCAAATAGAACATTATCTGGAACATTAGTGCCTATATACAATAGAACATTATCTGGTCCTGTGCTATCCTCAAAATTGTTGCTATCTTTGATCCCATTGTTGTATACCTTGTTGAGGGTCTGCCTCTTTTTCACTGACCCTTTATTTTATCAAGCGTGATGCCCTTCCCAAGAGACTGGTCCTTCCTGACAACATGTCCAAAATAAATGAGATGAAGTGTAGCCATCCTCCCTTCCAAGGAGCATTCTGACCATAACCTTTCAAAGAAAGATTTGTTCAATCTTCTGGCAGTCCACAGTATAGTAAATATTCTTCACCAGCACTATAATTCAAAGACATCAATTTTCTGGTTTTCCTTATTCATTGCCTCGTTTTCAAATGCATATGAGGCCATTGAAAATACCATGGCTTGAGTCAGGTGCACCTTAGTTTTCAAAGTAACATCTTTGCTTTTTAACACTTTAAAGAAGTCTTTTGCAGCAGATTTGCCCAATGCAATACGTCATTTGATTCCTTGACTGCTGTTTCCATGGGTGTTGCTTGTGAATCCAAGTAACAAAATCCTTGACAGGTTCAATCTTTTCTCCTTTTATCATGATGTTACTTATTGGTTAAGTTGTGAAGATTTTTGTTTTCTTTATGTTGAGTTGTGATCCCTGGGTGGTGCAAATGCTTAGTGCTCCTCTACTAAGCAAAAGAAGGGAAGTTCCAACCCACCCAATGGCACCATACTGAAGGCTATATAGTTTTTGATCTTTATCAGTAAGTTCTTTAAGCCTTCTTCACTTTCAACAAGCAAGATTGTGTCATCTGTGTATTGCATGCTGTTAATGAGTCTTCCTAGGTGCTGCGTTCTTCTTCATAGAGTCAAGCTTCTTGGATTACTCAGCATACAGATTAAATAAATAAATATGGTGAATGGATACAACCCTGACACACATCTTTCCTGATTTTAAACTATACAATATCTTTTGTTCTGTTCAAACAGCTGCCTCTTGGTCTATGCACAGGTTCCAAATGATCACAGTTAAGTGTTCTGGAATTCCCATTCTTTGCAATGTTATCCATAATTTGTTATGATCCACATAGTTGAATGCCTTTGCATAGTCAATAAAACAGAGGTAAGCATATTTCTGTTATTCTCTGCTTTCAGTCAAGATAGTACATAAATAAAATAATTAGCTTTTACTGGATTTTTTAAAATCTAATTATTATACAGACTTTTAGATTTAGTGGAACTTATTGTTGGGTGGGATTTATACAACATGGTATACTCAGAAGAGCATGGGCTCTAATACTTTTTACGTATAAAAGTTTGTTTTATGTAGAGTGTTTTAAGGACTGAATAAGATAAAGCATGTGATGTACAAAATTATAGTAGACCTTTAACAAATGTTCCTTTTGCCTGTGGTCAAAACCATGGCAGATATCATTGATCAAGCTAAAATTATCTGTCAGTCTTCTCAAGGTATTAATTAACGGTCCTTAAATACACTAAGGAGCCTTCAGTGCCTAATGGTTAAACCCTCAGCTGCTAACCAAAAGGGTAGGAGTTCAAACCCACACAACCAATGCATGAGAGAAAAGACCTGGTAATCTGCTCCCATAACAATTTACAGCCTAGAAAACCCTGTCATATATGATTGCTATGAGTCAAAATTGACTGGAGGGCACACAACAACAACTGCATCAATGATGTATTCATCCATGCAGTTCCCTACAAGAAGGGTTTTGAAGTTATTCTCATGTTTTCAGATCTTCTCTCTCTTACTTTTTCAACTCTTTGTACAATCCAGGGACAACAAAATAACTCATTAAGGGTAGAGATCATATTCTGAATTTTAAAAATCACCATGGAGTGAGTACAATAGTTTCGTTGGGATTAGGTACATGTGTGTTTGAATTCCACCTTTAGTAGTTATTAATTTTTTGACTTGGAAAAGCACTTTACTTCTCTGTGGCTCAATATCCTTATTATAAAGAAAACTTTAAAACATATTGTAAGATTGAAATGAGGATCAAGTTGTATAAGGTGAAGACAAGTGTGCACAACTGGATTTCAAACAGTTTGTTTATTTTCTGTATACTCATTCTGTACCTTTTCCATCCAAGTCAACAGCATTGTTTTGTTTTCATTTCTGATATATAAGTTCCTATATATTTTGGATTTTATGATCAAGAAATAATAGAATAGGTGATCCTGAAAGACTAGGAAACTATGATACAAGAAACATTTCACTGTAGAAGAAATCCACTGAATTCTGTATTGAGCAAAGAAATTTTGAAAGCCTTTTGATAAAAGTTCAGCAGTAAAGAGAAAAGTAAAGAGACACATGTTCAGATTATTAACTTAGCCAATATGTCAACTAAACTGTCAAAAGATACTTTTGAAAGTAGAAGAGAAAAAAAAATATGTAGCATTATGAACACTTTTTTTTTTTTCCTTGAAAAATATGGAATTTACTTAAATCCTTTGAAAGGGCAAATCTAAGAATCCTTTATCAAGGAAAGTTACTTACTGCTTGAAGAGTTTGTTATAAGCTCAGTCAAGGAGAAATTAAAGGAAATATAGGCTTGAATGAAAATATATGAGATAATGCTCACTTCGGTTTTTAATTTAATATTTAAGTGAAATCTATGTCTTATTCGATACCATAATATTCACTATGGAAATAAAAGAGTTTCTCAGCTAGTAAAGAATCTGCCATTTGGGATTTTGCATTTACATGTAGCTCTGATCAGAAAAGCTTAGAGTCCAGAGTAACAGTATTTAATCTGCAGGGGTGTCCAAGTTCTTTGAACATAAATCTCACATGGGCATTGGAGGAAACCTCTCCATTGGATCGTCCAGTCAGCTCACTTAAAGTCTGCACTTGTAAGTCCCCAATGGACTTACAACCAAAAGAAGGTGTGGTAAAGGCAAAGAAAATCACCACACTGATGACATTGTTCATTAAGCAAAAACGCTTATCAGTATCTCAATGACTGATGTTGAACATCCCCCAATATTTTGCAAACATCTCTAGCCAGCATCCTCCATCTCTGTGGCCCATGACATGTCATTATAAGCTCTCTCTGGCAAAATATGTCTACAGCTCATCTCAAGCCTGGATGTTCAACTGGTGAGCACAGCCTTGCTGGCTTCTGCTAATGCATCTGCATAGTTGTCACCATATTTTCTTCTAAACAAGGTCCTGTCAGCCATTCTGGATGCTCAGAACCCTCTCTAAGTACCTTGCATATTAACAAGAGAGTATTAATATCTCTTTTGTGACGTGGCCAAGTACTGAGAGCAGTGAGAAGAGCCCTTGGCTTAGGAAAAGAAGAACGATTTTTTGAGTTTTGACTTTGCCTTTTGTTGCTATGTGGTCTTGGCAAAGCAATCTCTCTGCACCTGTCTCCTCCATGAAAAGAGTAATTATGCCTTTCCTCTAGGATTCTTATGGGGAAAAATAAAATAATATATATGAAAGTAATTTTGTAGATTATACATTTGGATATAAAAGACAGTTTTCAGAGTTATCATTAACAAGTTCTTTCAGCACTCCAACTCATAGTTCCCATCCAATTATCAAGTAAGTAAACCTTCTGTATCCATGAGTTCCACATCTGTGGATTCAAGATTCAACCAAATGGGGATTGAAAAATATTCAGGGATGGGGGTGGTGGTAAGTTTCCTAAAAAGCAATTAAGTGGTTAGAACAATTCTTCAGAGCTAACAGGAAGTATAGAGTGCTATTTACATGACATTTACATTGTATTAGGTATTGTAGATGATCTAGAGATGATTTAAAGAATAAGGGAGTATGTGCATATGTTATATGCAAATGCTATGCAGTTTTAAATAAAGGACTTGAGCATCAGCAGATTTTGATATCATTAGGTGTCCTGGGACAAATCCCCTATGGATACTGAGAGATGACTATATTTCCTCTGGAAGTTCATTTCTTATATTTACGATTCAGTCATCTACCTATGTGTGAGAATTCACTTACTCCTCAAAGGGTGACACATTTTCTCTTATTTGGGGCTTTTAGGGTACTCAGAAGTGCCGAGAATTTGCAGATAATGGAACTGCAATTTTACTCCAGCTCTAGGGTCGTGGTTACTTCATAGAAATAGAATCTAAGGACTCATTTAAAAGGATGACTCCTTCTAGGTCAAGGGCTGGCAAGGTATTCCAATACACTGTGAATCATGTCTCTTTAGATACTGAGTAATAGCAGTTAAATCAAAACTCTTTCTGGGTACAAATCTTCCTATTCCCACTCCACCCACATAATCAGGAGCAGCAGGAACTCTATGCCCTGCATTAAATTCTCCAAAATATGAAAAGGAAAGCTCTTAAGCAGAGCTCAAACCCAATTGCTGTAGCTGTGGGATCCACTTGCACCTGAACATATAATTTTTTTTTTTTTTGAAAACAATAACAAAGCTGCTTTTCTTCTTCTTCTTCCTTTTCTTCTTCTTCTTGCTCCTCTCCCATATCCCCTCAAATTCAGAAGTGTAAGGAAACAAGAAGGCTCTTGTTTCTCTTATTTCTGTAATTATTTTTGAAACAACTTAAAGCAGAGACCGACTCTTTGCAACTCCTTCATCTGTTGCCATTCTCTCATCACATTTTGGCAGTGGTGCTGTGGAATGACTGGGGGTTTTCAGGGTTTGTTCAGACATCTTTGGGACTTTGTTCTTCCTTCTGTAGTAGGTTCTCTTTTCTGCTTAGTCAGCTGAGCAAATCCATCCTTTTAGTTCAAGTCTCAGTCAATGAGCATTAAGCTTCATCCTTGCATGCATACATATGGTCTCCTTTTATGCTATCGTGACATCTACACCTGTATCCGACCCCTCCTTGGGTTTCTGAGGCGGTATCTCTATAGAACTAGATTGCCCAATCTTCCTTCTAAGGAATGGCTGGTGGGTTAGAAGATCCTTAATACATTCTAATTTATCAGCAGCTTATTCACCCATTATTCCTTGTGGTTGAGGCAAGGTATGTGACTTTGTTTCTCTTGGTCTCCCTCATTTTCACTCCAGTGCCTGGAAAAGAGTAGGTGCTTAATAAAGCTAAACATAAATATAAAATAAAGAATGGCTTTTGATATGATAGAAATTAATTAATTAGGTTCATTTTATGCAAAAATTTTATTCATACTGTGTAATGAAAATTAAGAGGATAGGGGACTAAGCTTTCAAGTTAATCCATTTAAGACTTCAAAGGAAGACAAGGAGCCCTGGAGGTGTAGTGGTTAAGTGCTGGGATGCCAACTGACAGATTGCACCCATCAGGTGCTTTCTCTGTCAAAGAAAGATGTGGCCATTTGCTTCTGTAAAGATATATAGCTTTGGAAACCCTATGGAGCAGTTCTACTTTGTCCCGTAGGATCACTGTGAGTCAAAGTAGACTCCACAGTAATGGATTTTGTTTAGAAAGAAGAATAAAGTTTGCTGGGGAGCTCTGGTGGCATAGTGCCAAATGCATCTGACTACTAAACAGAAGCCTGGTGGTTCAAACCCACCAGCCACTCCTCGGAAGAAAGATTGGAAAATCTACTTTCATAGTGATACCACGTGGGAAACCCAAGGAGGGGTTGCTATGAGTCAGATCCAACTGCAAGGCAGTGAGTTTGGTTTTTTCGTTTAGGTAATGAACAGTTTTCTTTTGACTATTAACCTAAAGGTTGAGGTTTGAACCCATCCAGTGGTGTTGGAGAAGAAAGATCTGGTGATATACTTCCATAAAGATTGCAGCCAAGAAAACCCTATGGAGCAGTTCTACTGTGTAATGCTTGGGATCACCATGATTGAAAATAGATTTGATGGCAACTTATTTGGTTTTTAAATAAAAATATACATCTCAGAACAGACTTTTCCTATTTCATTTAAATTCTGTGCCATGTACAAATTTGAAAATATATTGTTCTGAGGTCAAGCATTTAAGTATTAAAATTTAGTTTTATTGTACTGGATGAAACAAGAGGAGAAAAAGAAATATTTTAGTAGTATAAAATAATCACACTAAAATGTTACTGCAAGTGCTCTATTGTTATTTACCTGAATTCTAAAATTTGTAGTATTATTCAAGAAAAAAATCAAACAAGGTCTTTTTTTCTTTTTTTAAGGAAAATAATTGCTATTTTTCTAGAAAATCCCTGTTTTTGTTGTTATGTGCTGTCAAGTCGTACCCAACTTATAGCAACCCCTCCTTGGGTTTCCGAGGTGGTATCATTATGAAGTAGATTGCCCAATCTTCCTTCTGAGGAGTGGCTGGTGGGTTTGAATTGCCAGCCTTCTGGTTAGCAGGCAAGTGCCTTAGGCACTATGAGAAATCACTCATTTTTGATAAAATACTTTTGTAAATTATTTTTTATAGTCTTCTCAGTATTTTGATGGATACACTGTTTAATCATTTTATTTCTTGTATTTTTCATGAAAAAAATCGATAAAAATATCTAATATGGTCTACATATCTATTATTTTTCCATTGAAAAAAATCTGATTCAAACACAAATGACTTTGGTCATTTTTGAAAGTTGTGCTAACAAGGAATGCTTTATAGAGCAGTGGTTATGAATGTGAGCCATAGAAGCAGATGGGATTTGGGTTGAATTCCAGCTTCATTTCACCCGGGTGACCCTGGATAAGTCAACAAAACTGCTGAATCTCATTTCCTTGTATGTGAAATGTGGATGATTATACCTTCCTTATAGAGAGCAGTTGTACAGATCAACATGAGATATTTATACTTGGTTTAGTCTCTTGGTTATTACTTAATAAATACTGCCTATTCTAATTGCTGAGCTCTGGTGGCATAGTGGATAAGACAATTGGTTGCTAACAAAAAGATCAGTGGTTCAAACCCACCAGCTGCCCCATGGAAAGAAGATGAGGCAATCTACTCTGTAAAGATATACAGCCTTGAAAACCCAACGGAGGTCTCTATAAGTCAGAATCAACTCAACGACAGTGAGTTTTGGGGTTTATCCTAACTGCTGAAGGAGCCTTAATGGTGCAGTGGCTAAGGCATTAAGCTGCTAACCAAAAGGTCGGTGGTTTGAACCCACCAGCCATTCATAGGAGGAAGATGAGGCAGTCTGCTTCTGTAAAGATTTATAGCCTTGGAAACCATATAGAGCAGTTCCACTCTGTCCTATGGGGTCACTATGAATCAGAATAGGCTCCATGGCAGTAGGTGTTTGACTTCCTGTTTTTATCTTTGTCATCATCATTCTTCTAGAATATAGACTCTTAAAAGGTAGAGACTATGCCTGGTTTGTTCTGTGTTTGTATGCCTTGTGATTTATAATGGTAGACTGTTAATAAATACCTGAGGAACAAATAAGAAAATGAAGAACTTAATGTAAATACTATTATAATTATGTCACAGTCAAAAAAAATGTATAATTTAATACAGTATATGTGCACATGCTTACAGATAGTATATTTAGGAGAGAGAAGCATTTCGTTAGGTAATTTCTGTTTATATGTAACCAGTGATCTGGTCTACAAGGGTCATTGGTGAAATCCTGAAGTTTCCCCAGTGACCTTAAGAAAACAACAAACTCTTAGTAATAGTAGTCTCAATAAGGTTGGTTTTGAGATCCTGGGTGGTACAAATGGTTAACACCCTCAGCTGTTAACTTAAGGGCTGGAGCTTTGAGCCAACCAGAGGTGTCTCAAAAGAGATTGTCTATTTTTTTTTTTCTTGAAGTAATTTATAGTATCCTATTTCTCCTGGTGCCAACAAATAACCAGGTAAAGAAACAGATCACAGATTGACAAAGAAAGATAAAAAGTTACACAAGAAAACTTGTTTATGGTACTAAAATTAATGTAAGACATTAACCAAATATTTGCTTTTTTCAGCACTGTTTCCTTTTATCATATAATAACATCACTCAATAGCAACTTAAAAATTAAAAACAAATTGAATTTAAATGGATTACTAAGTAACAAAATCACTTACTTTTAAGATAGGAACTTTTTTTTTTTTTTTTTT